>NW_009259033.1:443463-445212 GCF_000687185.1 Egretta garzetta | reverse complement strand
GGGGGTGGGGGGGGGCGCCGCCGCCTGCCCCCGCTCCTCCGGGTCCCGCCCGCTCCCGAGCCGGGGGTGACTCCGTGATTTTCCTCCCCCGAGCGCTCAGGCACATCGGGGTGATGAGCGCGGCCCGAGCGCGGTTGCAGCCTTCCACCGGTGAGCCCTGGGCTGGGGAGAGCCGGCATCTCCCCCGGAGCAAGGGCCGTTCGAAAAGCAGAGGAGAAAACTCAGCCTCTCCTCGCGGTCCTTACCCACCTTTTTCTCTTTCTGCTCTGAAGCTGGAGGGCCGGATCGGCGCTGCTGCTGCGGAGGGGAGCTCCGACACAGCCGCTGTCCTCGGAGCCAGCGCCAGCCTCTGAGGAACCCTCTCTGTCTCCCCAGGTTTCTGATCACGGCGCTCGGAAGCCCTCGGTGCTATGCTCACCTGCCACGTGCCGAATTTAAGGCATCCAGCCAAGGTAACGTACGGTCTGCTCTTCAGGCTGGGCATGCGTGCTTTGGAAAGGTAAAGGGAGGATAAACAGGACCCCGGGATTCTCTGGTCCTGTACTGAGCATCTGGGTTTCTTAAAAAAAAAAAAAAAATAAAAGTTTAGCGATCTGCAAAGGTCTCACCCCAAATGGTGGGGAAGCGACCGGGGTGAAAAGACGAAGAGAACATACGGGAGCTGCTTGTAGTGCTGAAAGAGGGAAAGGGGCTTGCGAAGGCACCGCAAAATGGGTTTGAGAAGCATCGTTTGGGAAGGATGCTTTGGCAGGCGGAGGGCGATGGGGAGGCACGTGGGGGGCAGGGCTGCTCCCCGGTACCGCCGTTGCTTTGCTGCTGGCAAGACCACGAGGTGGGAGAATCATTTCTTGCGTCTACAACGGTAACGAATTCCGTAACGCAGCAGCCGCCTTGGCTGCGTCCGCCTCTGCGAGAGGACAAGCTCAGGGCTCTCCGTGCTCTCTTTGCTGTAGTGGATGTTTGCCCCTCTCTTCCTTCTCCTGGCTGAGCTCGGCTCCGGCGCCCAGCCCACTTACCAATGGAAAGACGCTGTGACGAAGGAGAAGCTCACCTGCCAGCAGTGCCCGCCGGGGACCTTCGTGGCACAGCACTGCACCAGGGACAGACAGACAGTGTGCGAGCCCTGCCCAGATTTGCACTACACGCAGTACTGGAACTACCTGGAGAAGTGCCGGTACTGTAACGTCATCTGCGAGGAGAAGCAGGTGGAGGTGCAGCAGTGCAATTCCACCCACAACCGCGTCTGTCAGTGCCAGGAGGGCTACTACTCGGAGATGGAATTCTGCATCAGGCACTCCAAGTGTCCGCCGGGCTTTGGCGTAGAGAAGCTGGGTAAGTACCCTGGCCAGGCGGCTGCGCTGCGCGTTTGCGAGGCTCTTGGCATCCCAAAATCTCTGCTGGAGCTACAAATCAAGGAGAAAGCGGCCGACGGTTGCCCATAGCCCGGCTTTACTCCCTTTTTGCTCACCAGCGCAGCGCTGTGCTTGCTGACCTGGGAAATGGCTCCTGGCCTCTTTTCCGAGGAGCGATTTGGTTTTTTCCCCCATGCCCATACCCTGCTTTCGCTTTGAGAAGCCTTTGAAGTGCCCCAGCACCACGCTGAGAAGGGACGCGGCAATCCTGGCCGCCTGCTTCGCCTGCCGCAGCGGGCAGCGCCGGGCCGTGATTCCCCGTCCCCGGAGCAGCCGCCCGCCCTGCTGGGCTCTCGGTAGGCGGAAAGGTCCGAGCGGCTCCTGCTCTCCATGGGCT
>NW_009259033.1:434427-442926 GCF_000687185.1 Egretta garzetta | reverse complement strand
GAGGCTCGGGGTTTAATTTTTCAATAGGCCGTGACAGCCGCAAAAGGCAGTAACGCAGCAAAAGGTGAGCTAGGGCTCCCAGCAGCGTGGGGAAGCCCTTTGAAATTACACATCAAATTCGGCCGGGGGGGTTGGCTGTCGGACTGAGGAGCCACATGAGCAAGCTGGGGTGTTTGAGGAGAAGCAGGTTTTTTTCTTGTTGTTATTATTATTGATTTGCAAACGCCTTCTCGCGCGGGGAGTGATGGCGTCCCAGCCATCTGAACCCCACAGCAAGGCCCGAGCATCCAGCGTGGGTGGGCAGAGCCCTGGGGCGGAGAGCGCTTGCGTCTGGCCGGGGGCGGTGAGGACCCTGCGCCTGTGGGGCTGCGGCCAGACCTCGCTGGCTTTCGGCTTGGACAGGTGCTTTGACCCACGCACGGTTCCGCTGGGGACGCTGGGGCTTTTTGTGGTTCTTCCCATTTGCAAGTAGTGGCTCAGGTGCCGGGGGTATCAGCTGAGCTGGTGTAGGACTTCTCCTGGTAAAGCTAAAGTGATGGCCTAAAGTGGGGTGTAACAAGGTAGGAGCCTTGTTCTCAACTTGATCCATGAAGGGGAGACGAAAAGGGGGGTGAAATTTGCTGCCGTTGGGGCCATTCCCTCTTCTCCCGAGGAACGTGCAAGCCACCCTGGTGCAACCTCGCTCGTGTGGCACCGTCCCTGCGAAGCAGTGGCCGGTCTGGCCCGGAGCCTGGGTGGGAAACTACGGCGCTGCAGAAGTGAGCAGAGCTTTCACCTTCTCAGCGACTTTTACTTTCGCTTGGCCAGGAGCCTCCTGTGAATCAAAGGGCTGGTTTGGCTCCCAGCTCGCCCATCATCCCAGATGCTGTCTCCGACCCGGGGGGGGGGCCCTTCTCAGATCTCCTCTTGTGCCTGGAGGCCGGTGACAATTTGCCAGCGTGTGTTGAGTGCTTTGGCAGGGGGGGGAAGGACGGGGGAAAGCGTTGCTGTTTGCCCTACAAGCGGATGCTCCCCAGGGGAGCTGCAGGCAGCGGTCGTTTCCAAAACTCATGCTCAAACGGTGGCTGGCGCTTTCTGCTCTGCTGGCGTCGTCCCCAGCTCCTGGCCCTTGCCAGCTCGTCACCCCGCGCTGACGCCCCCCCTTGCCTCCCCGTGCGCAGGTACCCCCTTCGAGAACACCCAGTGCCGCGCCTGCCCCCGCGGCTTCTTCTCTTCCTCCAACTCCAGCACCAAGCCGTGCCAGCCGCACCAGGACTGCGAGCAGCAGGGGAAGGTGACCAACGTGCCGGGCAACCAGTACCATGACACCCTCTGCACCTCCTGCAAACTGGGGAGAAGCAACAGCACCCAGGGACCAGGTGAGCTGTGGCTCTGTGGGCAGGAGCTGGGGGGGGAGGAGGGGGCCGGGACCACGATGCTGCCAGGGCAAGAGCGAACTTTCTGGTGACTTTATTCTACTTAGATGGAAAATGAGGTGAAATAGCATGTAGAAGTGTGGCGTGATCTATAATTAATGATAATTATGAATAAAATGTAGTCTGTCTGCTTTCCTCCCCCTCCAGGGTGGGTCCCGTAGGGCAGGGTGCAGGGCTTAAGCACCGGCCGCTGCTCAGCCAAAGCCCGTGCAGGCTCCTTGCCCAGTGAGAACAAAGAGCTGGCAGCCAAATCCTACCGGTTCTTACCGGGAACTGGCATTACTGGGGATGCCAGGACACAAGGACAGTTTTGGCAGCCGTCGGGGCTGTAACCGATGGCTGGCAGCAATAGCCGATGGCTGGCGGGCACGTAAATCGGGGGGGGGGGGCGTGAAGGGCTGAGCCACCCCCGCTCGGCTCCTGCCGTGCCTCCTGCGCTCGCCTCTGGGCTGCCAGCCCGTTTGCCGGGAAGCTTTTATTGCGGCCGCAGGTTGGATGGAGCAGAGTCCAAAGTACGTCAGAGCTGAGCGTAGGGTGGACTTTGTCCCGTCTGGTGAAAAAGTAGACACGTGGTGTCAACTGTGTCACCATGGCAGTGCAAATGTAGCGCCGAGCCTCGGCAGAGGCTGAAGGTCGGGCAGGAGCCGCCAGCAGGCACAGATCATAGAACTGTAGAATTCTGGGTTGGAAGGGACCTCAAGGATCATCTGGTCATCACTTCTTGGCAAGAGCACAGGGCGAAGGAGCGGGGGAGAAGGATGGCCTGGCTCCAGGGGGGGGCTTTGTAATATGCGCCCCAGCAAGTGCACCCCATGCACCCCAAGGGATGAGATGGGGAATGGAAACCACCTCAAGGGCCTGGTGTCAGCTGAGGAGAGGCAGGCAGCCGCTCCGAAGCACCTGCTCCACCTTGAGCATCCAGCCAAAAGGGACGAGGGACAAATTCAACGTGAGTGCTCTGGGTGCCAGTGAAGCTGCACCCTTGGACTTCCACCAAAAAAATTTTTTTAAAAATCACTTATAGAGCTATAGAACAGCCCAGGTTAGAAGGGACGTTGCAAGTTCATCAGTCCAACCCTTCACGGGAAAGGGAGCCTGGATGAGATTACCCCGTGCCCTGTCCAGCCACGTCTTGAAAGCCCCCAGCGATGGGGACTCCGCTGCGTCCCTGGGGAGGTTGTCCCAGTGGTTGACTCTTCTCACCGTAAAAAAAACCCGAATGTCTTCCATCGAGATGAAGCTTCAATAGGAGCTTCTGCTCCGTGCTGAGGCAGCGAGGAGGTCGCTCCCCCACCGCAGCGTGTGAGCGGAGCTCTTGCTTTTCCCTCCTCTGCCGGCACAGCCAGCGCGCGGCATTTCCCCTGCCGAAGCCTGACTCACCCCACGAGCTCCTTGCCAGGAGCGCGCTCCCGCTGGAGACGGGGGGCCGGGAAGCGCTGCCGGCAGCGGGACGCTGTCAGGTGACGGCGGCATCAGCAGCACGTGAACGCACCACTGCTGCTCGTTAGGCAACGGCACCGCGGCCGCGCTGGCCTTCCAGCTCTTTATAGAGCGAGAGGTGGCCCGTGAGCCATGGGAACCGAGGGGTGTTTTTAACTCCGGTTCGTCATGATTTCCCTCGGGAGGCGCGTGGGCACCTGCCGCCTTCCCTGCTGCAGCCGCGCGGCAGGAGCGATTCAAGATAAACCCCGAGTCCGCAGGAGAGGTGGAAACGGAGCCCGACCTGCCCCGCGATAACCAGTGAAACCCTTCCCAGTTCAGTGGCACAGACCTGGGCACGACGGAGCAATCGTTTGGCCTTGGTCTCCTGAGAATTCTTTATGATTTCATTCCTTATCCCGGATGCGCTCCTGGACTGCCTTGACCCGCTGGGACTGGGTCTGTCCAAAAGCCCCAATCTGGGCTGCACCTGGGGCTTGTCCTGTCCCAAGATGTAAAAATCTGCGTGGGAAAACAGAAAATTTCAGGGGGGAAAAAAAACCCCACATGTAAACACTGCAATTACTTCAGTTTTTCTGGAGTTTCCCTCTTCCCCTACTCCCCAGAAGGGAGGAACATGGAAAAAGGTGTATTTAACTTTTTCAAAATTACAGGAACTTGCAGGCATTGTTTTCTAACTGCCCTGTGTAGAATGGGCTCTTGCAGGGAAATCCAGCCTGCGGCGAGGGCTGGACCCAGCCTTCCAGGGCAGTTAGCTGGCAGAGCTGGGCCTTGCCCGGTTAACGCCGCCGTATTCAGTGCTTTCCTCCTCCTTCTTCCTTCCAGCCTCACTTTTCCCACTTGCAGAATGCTTCTTCTGACCCGCTTGCTCCACGGCTCACCGGCCGGCAGCGGGAGCCGGCTGCCCTCCCTCCTCCCCCTCGCCTTAGGCAGAGAATGAGCCCCCTGCACACCTGAGCCAGTGGTCCCCAGCTTGTGTTCGTGGATGTACGTGGCCGTGTGAGCTAAAACACCCTCCCGAATCTGGAAGAGGGGTTGTGAGGGGCAGGCATCCCAGCCGGGTACCCCTGGTCTGAGCTGTGGCCGGGAGAGGACGGCGTCACGCAGTCATCGAATGGTTTGGGTTGGAAGGGAGCTTTTAGAGGTCTTCTAGTCCAGCCCCTCCGCAACGAGCAGGGACATCTTCAACCAGATCAGGTTGCTCAGAACCCCGTCCAACCTGGCCTTGAACGTGTCCAGGGATGGGGCATCCGCCACCCCCCCGGCAGACGCCCCACGGAGAGGCTCGGTAGGGCTGTGACCGGCTCTCCCGGTGTCCCATGGTCACCTTCCCGTTAACCTCCGGGCGGTTTTCTCCCACCAGCTCTAGGAGATGACGACTGTCAGCAAGCCATGATAGACTTTGTGGTGTACCAGAACATCCCCATCAGAAAGCTGAAGCGCCTGCAGCAAATCCTGGAGCGCTCGCCTAGAAAGCAGGCGCCGGGGACCAGGGCAGCCATCCAGGAGAAGTTCAGGGCTTTCCTCACCCACCTGAAGGAGGGGCACTACGAGGTCACCAAGGAGCTGCTGGACGCGCTGCGCACTATCAAGCTGCACTCCGTCGAGGAGAAGGTCCGCGAGCGCTTCCGCCTGCACTGAGAACACGAACTGAACTTTTCGGGTGGTTTTCGGTTTGGTTGGTTGGTTTGTTTTCCTCCTGTGGCTTCATTAATTTATTAATCTTTCCAAACCTAACTTGAAACGCAACGTAGAGGCAAGCAACGGGTCAGAGCTGCAGTGCGCCGCAGTGGGTCCCGCTCTGCCGGCGGGTCGGGCGCCCCCTCGAGGTCCCCTTTCCGCTGGTTTTCCAGCGCTCAGCAAGGGTCAGTATTTTATCCTAAGAGAAACACGCCATCAGGGTCTTTTGTTTTCTGAGGAAGAACCCTGCTCCTCCTTTTTAGACAACTGTCTGGCTTTGTTTTAAACTGTGTGGTTGGGGTCCGTTGGGGTTTGTTCTTTTTTTTTTTTTTTTTTTTTTTTTTTTTTAGTTATTTAACAGTATTTCCCACTGAGAATTCACTTGCGTTCTGTTTGTCGTGCTTTCTTTTGAGAAAAGAGTTTACTGCTGGGACACACGTCGGGAGTAGGGTGCCCCTGAAGTCACTGGTACAGCCAGCTTTGGATTTATTTGTAAACTACCTGTTTTTATATCACGTGTGAGAGATGTTTTCTAAAGGAAGAAACCAAAGAAGTTATTTTATGATACGATTCTCTGTCACCAGAGTCCTTTCCTGGTCTCATTTGGAGGAGGGAGGTGGTGTTGCGAGTCCCAGACCATCATCTTCTGACTCCACTTCTCCTCGCCCACTTTTTGCACGTGCTTCACCCCACGGTCACACAACACCAGCCACCCCCTCGAGCCAGCGGCCACCGAAACCCGCCTCCGCGAGCCACGGCAAGGCTGCACGGGAGCGGGACGTAGCCTGGCTGCCTTGGGGGTTGCCACCGGTGCGGCCAGGGCAAAGCTCACGTCTCTTAGGCCAACCCAACCGTGTCCCCCCGAGCCCCGGGTCTGTCCCCAAACCCGCCCGGACGCTGTGGCAAGGAAAGAGGCGCTTAATCAGCCGAAAGCCATGCCTTGGGGCACTTGTGCTGACTGCAGGAGGGGTTTTTTTAAGCCTTGCAGATGTCACTTAGGGAAGTCAACAAGGGTGACCCTCTGAGGCGTTTTCCAGCCTGTAGCAATGATGACACAGAGCCCGCATCTGCTGCCTTGAATGAGCTTGCCTTTTCTATAGCTCTTTTTTAGCTGAGTAGTTGCCAGGAATAGTTTGTGGTTAAAAAGAGGAATATTTTCCCCCAGCTGTTAAAAGCACTCTGAAACACGTGCTATGTGGAAGTGCCCCCATGCTTCCCCTGTGTGAGGAAGGCTGACGTAACCCAGCACAGGAGGGGATTTTAACCTTGCTGCCCGCAGAGATGGCCCGGGCACTTGCGATGACAAGTTGCTCATCCGGGGCAGGTTGGATGAACGGGGCTGAGCCGGGGGGCAGCGCTTGCCTTTTCACCGCTCCTCGCTGCTGCGGAGCTCCGGCGTCCCTGGCTGGCTGCTCACACGCCTGCCCGGCTCTGCAGGCTTGCAGCTGGGGATCCCAGGCTTGCAACTGGGGATGCTCACCCCGGTTTTGGGCTCTGGGGACAGAGCTGTGCAGTGATCCTGAGCTTGCCCTGGGTCAGTTCAGCCAGGGACAAAGAGAAGCAAATGGCTGAAAAGCAGCAGAGGGGACCCCTTGCTCGCAGCTCTGCATTGAGCCAGGACAGATCCTGGCAATCCCCTCGCAGCTTTGTCAAGCCTGGCCTTGAAATCCTACAGAGGAGGCTGCAGAAGGGATGTTAACTCCCCGTTCCCATGCTCAGTTATCCCCATGTCTGATCTCTGCCCAACTGAGCCGCTTTATTCCAGGGGGCTTCAGCTCAGGTCCCAAGCGTGGCTTAGTCCGAGTCCCCCAGCAGCAGCGAAGAGCCGACGGCTCGGTCCAAGAGCAGCTAGGGTGGGAGGCAGGGAGGGTTTCCATCGAGGCATTGGGAGAACCCGAGTACCGCTGCAGCACGGTGCTGTCCTCCGAGGCAGGGGGCAAGGCAGGACACCCAGCGCCGCTGGGGCGAAGGCTGCGGCTCCTCGAGGGATTCCCATGCTGCTGCATTGCAGTTAGTCCTGACTCAGCACTAAGGATCCGGTGTCCTCGCTCTGAAGGACAACAGGAACGGAGGGTTGTTAGCGTAGGAACTGCCTCCCGGTCTTTGTCCACGCCGTCCTGGCTTCTTGAGATACGCATTTACCGTGAGAGTCAGGGGGAGGGAGGGGGAAGGAGAGTAGTGTTGGCAAGCAGCTGGGAATCGTTATCTTGGATGCTGGTTTAGCTGGGTGATTTTTCCAGAGAATGAGGTGCCTTTTCTGTGTGGTTTTTTTGTGATAAAAGACCTCAGGCCTGAGATGGAAGTGCCCATGGGGCACTGTGGCCGAGCTCGGGGTCTCGGGACACCTCATGTTGTCCCTGGAGCTTGCTGCCCTTCTCACTAGCAAGGCAAAGACTGGGGCGCAGGCTGGAGGCTTCCATCAGCAGGCAGCCAGCTCCGGTCCCCCGGCTCCCGGCTGAGCTGTCCCCGCTCACTGGCAGCTTCCCATGGCTGCGAGGTGGCGGGGGGCTCTGTGGGAGTCCAGGTCTGGCGAGGTTAAAGCAGAGCGGCTGTGGTTTGGCCGTGCTCGGTCCCGTGCTCATCTCCCCACGCCAAGCGATGCCAGAGCCCAGCGGCTGATAAACCCATCGATCCCCTGCGGCTCCCGGCACGTGTTCTCCAAGCTGGGCTTGCCCTGGCCTGGAGAAGAGCCCAGGAAACATCTTTCTGCCAGCGCAGAGGAGGGGTGTTTTGGTATTTTTCTTTTGTTTTGCGGTTTTTATTTGACATCGTGAGTGCTCTGTCCCATCCGGATGCCAGCCTGCACAGATCCTTTGTCCCTGCAGATAAAGCAAACGCAGCAGCTGCTTTTGTAGGTTTGCTCCCACCCAGAGGTTTGCAAGAGTTTAGGTCCCACCCATGTGACTCCCAGGGGTCAAGCACCCCCACGTGTAGGTGGCGCAAGGGTGGGGAGAGCCGCCCGGCTCCTTCCCCTCCTCCTGGGAAGGGGATGCCTTGCTGAGCCCCCAGGGCCCTCCCAGCACTGGCCGTGGGTCAGCCACGTCGGTCCCCTCCTCGGCGGGGAGGCGGGGGGGATCTGTCACCGTGTGCCACGGCAGATTGCAGCGGGGGCCACGCACCTCGGCTGGCCAGAGCAGGAGGGGATGGTTGAACACCTGGGGATCGCCCAGCCTGTGCCGGATGAGCTCTGTGCTGCCAGGTTCCCCCCAGCCATCGGCCAGTGCAACCAGTACCGGGGCTCTGGGGAAGGCAGGAGACACCCTGCGCCGTCCGACAGCTCCCCGGCTCGGTGTTGCCAGCGTGAGTTGCTCTCCCAGGACGTCTCGTGAGCAGCCGTGGTGCTGTTATCTTGCTCTGCCAAGGTGGTTCCTCTAGGACAAGAGGAAACGGCCTCAAGTTGTGCCAGGGCAGGGGAGGGCCGGGGTTTGGGGGTGGGATGGCAGGGGTAGGGGAACGGTTGGGCTGGGGGAGCTTAAAGGGCTTTGCCACCCTCAACGATTCCGTGATTCTGTGACTCTCTGGTTTTGACCCGGTGGTGGCTCAGTGCACATTTGGGTGTTGGTGTCTCACAGCCCGGCGCAGGCAGGTTGGTGCTTCCCTTTGGGTGCTTTCCAGGCAGGTGACGTTGTGGGCACGGGTGCCGTTTGCAGGCTGTTCAGCGGCAGTGCCAGGCCTCTCCCCGGGTGTCCCTGCTGCTGTAGGACACAGCGTCCCCCCAGCTGACTCAGTGGGAATTTCTGCACCGCGAAGTTTCTCCTCGCGTGGGCTCACAGATAACATGACAGCGGGGGATCTTTCTGGTAAATATTGACCTTTATAGCAGCACCCAAACGCCCCAGCACGTGAGTCCTGCTCGGTTTCCAGGAAATGGGTTTTGCTGGAAAAGCCAACCCGGGCACCGGGCGCTGCTGGCCCCAGCTCTCCCCCCGCCAGCCTCCCCTGCTCCGCTCCCACCGCCCCGCGC
>NW_009259033.1:433680-434122 GCF_000687185.1 Egretta garzetta | reverse complement strand
CCTCGGCTCGATCGCAAGTTGAATTTGTTGTGAAGGTGAAATAACTGATGAGGATAAAAACCCCTTTTGGTTTCCACCGAAGTTTCTGAAGCCCGGAGAGAGAAGAGGAACCATTGCAGCGTGAGCTTCTTCCTGGTAATTTCAGGGACTGCTTTCCGTACGAGCTACGGCTGGGGACGAGGACACGGTAACATTTAAATGTGGATGTAGCTCTCCCCCGGGCATGACTCGGATATTTAGTACACAGAGGATCATTTTCCCAAATGCTGTGAGCACAACATAAAGAGCCCAAGCCCATGCTGGTCTCCGAGTCGGGCTTCTCTATCACCCTTACGCTGTTAAATATTTCAAAACAAGGAAACAAACACCCCCCCCCAAAAAAAAAAAAAACCCAAACCCACCACAAACCCACTAGTTTATTTGAAGCCCTGAGGCGCGGCCG
>NW_009259033.1:410648-433522 GCF_000687185.1 Egretta garzetta | reverse complement strand
GTTACGCTTTCAGGCAACGAGAATACCACGTGTGCTGGCCCAGCACCGGAGGGTTTGAAACGAGATTAGGTGTGTGATTAATGTTAGTTTAAGAAGTCAGCGGGAGTTTTTCTAGTGAGGTCATGCGCGGCTGGCTCATGCCTCAACGTCGCAAACAGGGAGAGCCGGGATTGCTAGAGGAAACCGAGGGGGGATTTTTCGAGGTGTGCAGGAGGATGCAGCGGGGCTGCGACCAGTGCAGACTCGTAATCCTGCTTGTCAAAACAAACGCCAGCCACCCTCGGCCCCGGGGTTACAACCTAGTCACAAGACAGGTAAATTCACTCTTCTGCCCGCAGCTTTCCCCCGGTTTCTGTTGTACCAGCGCTGGTTCTTCGCCCCCCGCCCTGCCCTCCCACGGTGCTCAGCGCTTGGCGGTGGGCTGAGCTCGTCGGAAGCCAAGGGCGAGGACTCGGGGAGGGCTAACACCCACCAAACGTGTTTGAATTCGCCCGTCGCTATTCCAAAGTGGCGCCAATTTTATCTTCTTTTGAAGCATGAATCTTTTTTTCTCCTGAATGGAGGGGTTATTTTCTTCTGATTGTAATCCCCTGTGTCGCATGCCCAGGTTTTCTCTGCTGAGACTCATCCCTCGCTGCTGCCCGCGTTATTTCTGCCGTGACCCAACGATGGGACCGAGCTCCTCTGGTGGAGAGTGCCGGCCGTGCCGGGGAAGCAGAGGTGAGACCGAAGAGGTCGGCCGTGCCCAAAAGCAGGAGCAGAGAGAGGGCTGAGGCGTGCAGGGCAAACCGACCTGTGCTTGGTGGGGCGGTACCTGAGCTGGGGTGCCAAAGGACGGGACCCCTGATGCCGGCAGGGAAACGGGTGCCGTGATGCTCAGGACAAAGCCATTGCCACGAAGCCCGCCCGGTATCGCAGCACCAGACCCAGACCTGCTGCGATGCAGCACCGGTTTTCGCTTACACCACTGTTGTTTTCCAGTCCTCCTTTGCTGCAGGAGGCCTTCGTACGCATTTGTTTCTATCCGAGCCTCCCACGGCTTTCGGGGGGTGAGAAGTCTCAAAAAACAAACAGGAGGAGAAGTCGCATCCCTGTGTTTGCCAAAAGCGGTTGCTGAGGTGCACCAGCCCTCTCCACGTCACCAGCGAGCGTGCCGGCTGCACCGGGACATCGTGCTCGGCCCGTGGCAGATCTCCTCTCGCAGCGCCCAGAGCCCCATGGCTGGGGCTCCGCTGCCACCAGCCCGCACGTGCGGGACCAGGGAGGTTCTTTTCTCCCTGCGGGGTCTCAGCCCTCATTCCCCTACCCCCGTTTCTTCCCCTCCTCGGTTTATAATTTCTGTTCCCTTCTGTGTTGAAGGAGCTTCCTGAGGGTGGGACATCTCAAAGAGCAAAGGAGAGGAAGCAGAGCCACCGTGACCCCTTCCCAGCCTGGGCCGTCTGGACACCAGGAACCGAGAGGCCAGGACCTGGGTTGGCGTTGGTTCGGCTCACCAGGTGAGGAGATGGACCAAGGGCTCTTGGGCTGAGCCTGGCTCATAACCGTCGATCTGGGTTGAAACTCTGCCTCCTAATCACCCTTTCTCATATTTCTTTCAATGAGATGAGAATTTTTTGCCTCGTGTCAACCAAAACCAGAATCTGACTGATAAATCCTTTCAATGAAAATGTAAAAACCGTAATGAAAGACGCTAATGAAAAGGAAACAGTGCGGTTTGTCGATACCGTTCCTATTAAAGAAGCTCTTTGGCAGCCTGATGACCCCACCAGCGTTGCCGAAGGGTCCCCGCTTTGGAGCCGCGTCTGGCCTTGGGGCTCAGTGTGGGCTGGGGGGTCGCTCCCCCTGCCCCTTAGAATCACAGGATTGTTTGGGTTGGACAAGACCTTTAAGATCATCAAGTCCATGCTTCCCACCCCTTCCCCCTCGTAAAATGTGATGAGCTTTCCAAGTTCCACATTTTGAAGGTCTTCAGAGCTCTTGGCAGGTAGGCATGTTCAAAAAAAAAGCCAATTAGTGCTGCCTGCTGCTGAGTAAGGCAAGAACAGGCAGCGGGACCTTTCATCCCTGACCTCCCTACGCAGCTTCAGCTCTCGGGGAGTGTTCGGTACCCAGCAGACTCGTTCAGCCAGCGCCACGGCACTGACTTGGTTGTTGAAACGGGAGCTAAAGACACACCAGCATGAAATTGCCTTTTTTAACCAAACTTGGGATCTGGTTTCTCGTGGTGGTTACAGAGCACAAGACCGGAGTTCTCACTGAGTTCCAGCATCTGTTTCCAAGCGAGTGCTGGCGGGGGGTGGGGAGGGGCAGTTGGTCTTTACAGAAAAGCTTGCTTGTGCCCCGAGAGGCTTGAAAGGTCGCTTACGGGATTTCGCTCAGCAAAAGGGGTCCTGTCTGAAGCACATTTCTGCTATTTACTCAGCCGTTGTTTGGCTCCCCTGAGCTTGCTCCCAAGGTACTTAACCCGTAAAGCTCAGGTCTGGGCACTGCCTCCTCTTAGCTTGAATACAAATAGAACATATTAGTAAAAACCTTCTGATGCCTTTTAGCTTACATTAGTTTTTCTGGGAAACATGGTCAGGAAGCTTGGAATGACTGCAGCTATAATATCCTTACACAACACCCTCGCTGTTTGGAACCGCAGCTATTTATGTATTATTGTCTGGGTCAACATAAAATAGGAGTCTTCCTAACCCAAGTGTTTGTGTGCCCTTCAAAACAATGGCAGTTTCCATCTTACACAATGTTTAGGGAGAGGGCTACTGCAGCCGGCCGTGCCTCGGTGACTAAGCAGCAGTGGGAACCGGAGCCTTTGCAGGGCCGTGCCTACGTGGGGGGAATCGAGGCCCCGGCTGCTGTGTGCGGCGTCCCCCATCGCCGCTCGCTCAAGAAGAGCAGCAGGCACCCAACGCCAATGCAGCGGGTGCCAGTAGTGACCTGTGCTCCGTTTGGGGCTTTCCCAGCTGCTCTGAACATAGTGGAGCTCCAGCTGTGACTTTGCTGTAATGCAGGGGAGTGGAGCCGAAAGGCTTCATCATTTTTCTATGGAAGTGCAGGGAACGATGACTTCCCAGCTCTTGCTATGAGGACATGAGCTCAGCGAGGATGTGCATTGGGTGGTCTGGGTGCTGCTGCTGAGTCTCAGGCATGGGGATGTAAGGGCGTTTTCGACTACGAAGTGTGAAAGTTTGGAGAGTTCAGATCGGCTGCAACGTGCTGGTTCAGCCTGATCACACAGATTCCCTGGTGCTGGTTTCTGCCTCCGCACTTCCTTCTGTGACAGCGGAGCCTGGGGGGCGATTTATCGGCCTTCTCTTGGTCTTCCCCGAAGTTAAGACAGTTGTGGACTCTTTAAGTTGGGAAACTTGGAAGCTAAGAACAGGACCGTGCAGTCCCCACTTTGTGACTCTGAACCTGAAAGAACAGATCAGCTCTGGCAGGATCAAACCCAAGTTCTTCTTTTGCCCGGTTTCGTGTGCCGTGCGCTGACATGACGTCACGCAGGAAAGCCTAACCTGTGATTCAGCACCTCTCGCTTACCGAGATTCCCCTGCCCTTTGAAACAAGCCGTGCTCATAGGGCATTTACTCGATCTTTCACGGCGCAGCCGATCCTGTGATCCTGCCTCTTCTCATGGCATGGAGATGAGCTGTCAATATTTCCATGACACTGAGGATGTGGGTGCAGACTTGGGAGAGCTTAATCCTCACCGAGGCTGGGTCTGCGTGGGATCGGTTGCTCTCGATTCAGCACTCGTCCTCCCCCCTTCCCCAGGTGGCCAGATGCCTTCGCTTCCGCTGCTTTCCCCTCTGGGGCAGAGATCTCCGGTTAAAAGCGTGGCGTTCAGTACATGTGCCTATTATGCATAATCTCAAATGTAAAACTTAAGCCCTGTCTGCGTCAGAGGAGCAAAAGCTTTCAGCAGGTCAGGGTAACCCTTGGTAGCTCACGTTGTTCCCCTGACGGCAAAGCAAATGCGAATGAGTGGGGGGGCTTCGGTCACAAACCGGGCACACCCGGCAAAATCTCAGAGCGAAGCACGGGGCCTGCCCGTGGATTCATTCGCCTGCCGCTGTTTAAAGGGGTGGGCAGCGAGGAGCTGCCTGGTTTCTGGGAACAATGAATTCTTTATGTCTCTTTACAACTGCTTTATAGAACCTTTTCTGTGGTGTGTTTTGTTTTGTGGGAGTGTGACTCAAAAAAAAAAAAAACCAACCTGCTAAAGGAAGTCTACGGATGAGATGGTATCAGGTTATTTATTTGCCTTCTGAGAACTAGCAGAGGAGTTTCTGGTTCTGCAGTGAACTGGAACACAAGTAGGAACACAATAGAAACGACCCCGTGGGTTTCTGTTTCAGGAATGCAGTTAATTTTACAGTGGATTTAGTTTATCCTGGGAGCAGTGCTTATGGCATCTACAGGTGCCTTAAGGCTGTGCTGGCTCAGAGGTTCGAAGCTGTTCCTCCAAACGTCTAGCACGACATCAGCTGAAGGATGTACGCTTCGCATGATGCAGCTTCTCCTAAATAACGCTGTGCTTGGTGTACGCCGGCAGCTGCCTCCCCAGCTGCGGGGCAGTTCCCCAGCGGAGCGGCAGTCAGGGAGCCACCGGTGAAGGGCCGCCTGGATGGAGGAAGTGTAAGTGGTGTGTTTGTGGATGGTAGAAAGACAGTACCATCTATGGACATGCACCAAAAGAACTTATTACTCACCAGTTAGTAGCCTTAGTAAAGATTACTACCTCTTCATCCAGCAAGTACTTTGCTTCAAGGAAAGGATGTTTCATCCTGTGAGTTCCCAAGCAAATATATCTACTGCCTCATCTGCACAAGCACTTTCGGTAGCATGTGACACGGTTGTGGGAAAGGCGAGCCCACTGCAAAGGCATCCTCAGAAAAGGATGGGGGGAACGTGGCATTCAACAGAGGACACAGCTGACTAAAGTGAGATTTGGAAACTCGTCTGGCATCAGCAGCCTTCAGCTTTAAGGAAAGGAACAAGGAGATTCCTGCCTCCAGAAAGTGATTTTATCCGTTTAAAAATAAATTATGTTGGGCAGAATTCCACAACTGAGTAACTCACTGCAAATGTTCCTCCTCTGCTTATTTCCACTTGATGAGAACCCACTTTATGGGAGAAATTTAGGTCATTTTTTTTTTTCCGCAGTGCTGTTGCACACTGTGCTGTCCAAGTTTCCTGCACCAGTCCTCAGCCGTCTTCCTATAAGAGGCTGGCTGCTTTTAGTACCGACTTGTTCCTTTCTTTCGTCAGAAAATGTACTCAGCACTCCCTTCCGTGGTAAAGAGTGTCATGGGTGAAGGCTTGTGATCAGCTATAAGTTGCGCAGCTGAAGTTGTATGAGAGCAGGCAGTGCCGACAGTGCTGTATCACTGTGAAGTGGTTTTGGATATAAAAAAGCTTAAGGATGTGTGGAGAAACTAATGGAAAGCCCCCAGTAGTTGTCATGGAAGCTGGTTTCACCAGCAGAGCAGAAAAACAACTCTCTAAGGGATTTCAGAAGCACAAGAAGCAAAACCAAAGGACAATGCTGCAGGAAATGCCTGAGGTCCGGCAAACCAAAATAATGCGTGTCCTCAACCAGGAATGTCTCGTGTGGGATTTCCCACTCATGTAAAATTCCAGCGTGAAAAAGCACCTGCTCCAGTTTCTCTGGCATCCTTTGTCCTGGTGAGAGCTCGGCAAAGGCAATTCCCAGCTCTCCACTGCCTCGTAGCTCCCTGGAGACAGATGCGAGCCAAATTTTAATAGAAAAACATCCTAAAACGGATTTTTAAGAGGGCATCCAGCCTGTAACCTGTTTCCGTGGCAGGGTCAATTCAGCCTGTTTTTCTTAATGGTCCAAATTGCTTTTGGGAAACCTACACACAAACAAATACTCGGGAGTAATTTCTTTCAGTTTCTGAAAACGGTCCCGAGGCTGAAGGCAAACTCAATCTGCGGCGCTTCTTTCAGTAAAAGCTGGGGAGCGTGAGCAGAGCTGCAAGCAGAGGCAGAACCCACTTCCCTTTACGTGTGGCCTCTGCTCTCTGTGGCTGCCAGTCAGTTACCATCTACATTAATCAGATTATTTTCATTTGAAGGGATAATGGTCAAGGCCAGTGATGGTACCGCTCTTTGCCTTTCTTAGCAGAGCTTAGATGTTCTCTCCGTGAACTAACACCACTTGCCAGCAGAGAAGTCCCAGGACGCTGTTTCAAAAAATAATGAAATGCCTCAATCAATTCAGAAACCTTCAAGTACTTTAGGTTTTTAGCTGTTGTACCCTTCCATTTTCCAAACCCACAACGGTACTTCATAGTTAAGTTATTTGTGAGCACACACTGCTGGAAATCATGACTAACTCCACAGTCTCATGCCCAGATAAAACATCATCTCTGAGGAGCAACAATCTTCCAGGCTTGCAGTGAAGTGCCCTTTCGCTTGAGATTGCTATCTGTAATGCATAAAGGCCGATCCTTACCTTAAATGAACTGATGGATGTGCCGGACGTGCTGGTGTACAAATGATGTTATAGGATGTGTCAGCAGGACAGAAGTGGGATCATAAGGCAGAAGAGACTAAAAATAGCTCAATTAGGAATAAAACCCTACGGTACTGGGAAGGCTATTAAGTCTGCTTCTCTATTCAGCTGATTTCAGTGTAGCAGAGAGTCGGAAGGACGGCTGGGGGGGGCACAGACCCCACACCCGCCTTCTGCTTGCTTCTTCACCTTGCTCTGAAACAGGCAGCACTGGCCAGCGCCTTACATCAGATGTTGGACTTAGCACGAAGTTGTGTCTGATTTGTCCCGGTATTTCCCCTGGTTCTGTGGGACAAGCTGTGACATCAGCATGGCTGAGAAGCAGCCCGCTGCGGCAAGGCTAACGCGTCACCGTCACCTCGCGCTAGGATGGGATGGGATTAGGTAGCACCAGCAAAAAGTGCTGTAACTCGGTTACTCTGTGTCTCTCCATAGGAAGATGAAATTGCCACCGCATAGACAGCGTGGTGATTCATGGAGTACTCAAAAGCATTAGAAGTGGGGTTGGTTTTTTTTTGGTTTTTTTTTTTTAAGGAATGCTCTTGCCTCCCACTGCTAACAGCTAATAAATGTTTGCATAGCAGGGAAATTCCAGACATGTGAGAGAAAGTTTATCTGCTGCCAGTGCTCAAATAAGGCAAATAGAATAACTACCATGATTATTAGACACTTAGCTTTATCTCAGCATAAAGCATGCTAAAGGAAAAAGCAGTTACTCAGGGCGGATGATGGATCTGTTTCACCTTGGGAAGATAAAGCGCCTTTTCAGAGAAATGAAACGCTGTAAACAGGCACGGGCAAAGGAGGTTCATCTCAAATGTGTCAACAATCTGAAAAACCGATTACACTTGAACTGCTCAGAAACGTCCTCGCTTTAGTTGGAGGTCTTGAAGGGGGTCACTTGCAATGCGTTTTAAATACAAGTCTGTGCTTCCTGTAAGGACTTAAAGCACAAGTCTAAAATATGATAAATTACTGATTAAATTATTGATCAAAATATAAAATAGCTATCAGCTACCAGCATATCATCTTAGACTATCTTTCTTTTTTAGTGGAGTTTATGCATTGACTGCCATCCCTTTTCAGAATGCTTTTCTGTGTCAATTTGGTCCTTTTCTGGTTTTGGTCTGTACTGAGGCATCGTTGGCAGAACAGACCTGCTTATAGAGACTGAAGCTGCAATAAAAACCCACTGAAGGAAGAAGCCATCAGTGTCCTTGCGTAGCCATTTACGACCATAAGAGAGCAGATGCAACCAAAACCCCCAGCTGACTTCGCGGCGTGCCACTGTCTTTGTGCATCACGTAAAGCAACCGCACGTGGTGCACGATCAGCGAGATCCAAGTCCAGGTTGTGCTTGCACAGCAAGATTTTTATCTTGCACCTGTTGGCTGAATTCCTTCATTGCTGCAGCAGGGAGGACACCCCAAAGCAATTCAGCAATTGGCTCGACTCATCACCTGCTGGGCTTCTCCCGCACTCGGGAAATCTTTCGATGGTATCAGGTAGGTGCACTCTCTCTCTAGTTGTGGAAAAGCCTAACCGCAAAGCTCTTTCCCAAAACAGACTTGGGGAGCCAAGCAGCTGCATCTGTATGCCCCATCAAGGAACTGCTGTTATTGCTCTAGAAGCTAACGCTGCATGATACCAAACCTTTCGCTGCTGGTTTCAGAGATTTTTAGTGGACATCAGAGTGTGCTGGTACTTATGTATTGCCGCTGATGCATCTTCTGGGTGAAAGACTCTTCTGCTCTTGAGAATTTGGAATTCTGAAGTCAAAACGTGTGCTTTAATCTAAGGCCTCCAGCTGGTATGTGCCACAAAGCAGTCTTTGTCTCTAGAAACTTGTGAGAACAGCTGTGGCCTGGAGCTCAAAACTGTTTTTCCTCCCTGGTCTCCTAGGGAATAGGGAGAGATCTGAAAGGACTATGTGGAAAGCTTGGAAAACCCCTGGTGTCCTATCAAACAGACATTTCAAGTTACTTGACTGAAGTGTTTTGTCTCTCAGCAAGGCACTTTTGTCCACCAGCCACTGTTGTACATCTGCAGTTTAATTGCTAGCACCAACCCTGCCAACCGAAACAAGAGCCAGGAGCACAGAGATACCTTGAAAATACTCAGACTTTCAGGGTTGGCCAAGTGAGAGAGATTTCCTGTTTAATCAGCGGCCACTGGGTATCGAATACTTTTATACTCTTGAAGCTCTCAGCCCTACGTCACATGCAGCACCTAGAGAAAGTGCCATTTCCCACAGTAGGTGAGTGATCCTCAAGGGATCCTCCATGTTCACAGAGTGCGTAAGAAATCTGAGATGGGCCACGAGGTCTGGAGGAGCCTAATGACATCTCTGGTGTCCGAGTTAGATCAACTGCAGTTTAATTCTTCTGGGATATGGCGTTGACATTGGCACCACTCAAATTCAAACTCGGGTACTGTGCTATAGCGCCTAACAGCAGCAAGCAACTGGAAGGGATTTGATACCTCACCTGACAGTTTGCCCAGCCTTCTCCTATCCTAGCATTACTGAGAAGTAAGATTCTTCTCTCCAGTACGCAATTATTTCCCCTGACTTCATGTGCTTAATGACATAGCCAGCTGCCCTCACACATTGACCCAAATGCGAGGGAATGAATTACGTTTTCTCATTAAAAAAATCCGCGGTGAGGTGCACGGAAAAAAATTGGCAGATAGTTCTTTGGCAGATGCCAAATAACATATCCTTAAACAAATACTACTGCCTAACTTGCTCAAATAGAGCTTGAATAACCTCCCCTTAGCTAAGTGAGCAAAGAGCTTGGAATGGTCACCAGCGGCAGGAGTAACTGAAACACGCAAAGAGCAAGACCCGCTGCCAAACCACTGTAAAACACATGTAAAGAGAGAGATTTGGAGAACTGTTAGCGATACGTCAGCAGAATTGCTGGCTGGGTAGGCTACACATGAAGTGAGCATTATTTGACTTTGAGAGCTGCCTTTCTGTTCTTTTTTGCATTTCAAAACACTAGAGGGCTAAGTACCACTATCGCCAAACATCAGTTGTTTCAGCAAGAGAAGTTCAAAGAAGTAGGAAGCTTTATTGCATACTGATTTCTCCCTGCCTAGAGGTTCAGCTTTTGGCCTAAAAAGATCACAGAGGGCCTCAATTCATTCCAGTTACAGAAGATACCAATTATTCTTATGATTAAAGAGAATGCACAACAGAGAGGTTGGCAGTCAAAGCAAGGCAGTGCTTCTGGAGTTCATGTCCTGTTGAGAAAACTCATTTTAAACAGTGTACCATTGTGCAGTTGCTGGCTTCCATATCTGCGTTTACCACAGGTCAAAGTTACAAATCAACAAGTCGACTGAAAATTGAGTTAGAATCAACACTGTCTCTCCCCATTATACAAACAGCAGCATAACAGGGCCAGTAACACCACCTATAGTAGCCATGGGGCTGGAGCAGCAAGGGGTCTTCTCAGTTAGAAGGGACAGCCGTTCCCCAGGCTCTCCCTCCCCTTTCATATTCACCTACACAGTTCCTTCAGGAGTTCCTTCATGTCACTGGCCTCCAGCCTGTTAGACTACAAATTAAGAATCACAAAGTAATACAGTAGAAAATTAAGTCCTTTGCATCTGCAACAATGTGTAGATTGCCATTCGGCCAATGCTCTCAGGCCAACGATTTAATACTTAATGTAAGAGATTCCCACCCCCCACCCAGTTGGAATCCTTTGCTCAAGTTTTTTAGACACAGAAAGAGAACGTTTGTCTCCAAACATAGGAAAGAATCAGGTGTAATAGGAATCCAGTGGACCACCTTCTTTAAAGAGAACACAAAACTGTGTTGAAAAAGACTGTCTGTTCCTTGGCTGACGTGGAATTCTTACGTGATGTCCTTCTTTCTTGGGGGCCGGTGAATATTCCTCACCACGCACTTCACCATCCATTCGATTCCCTCATTCACTCCTTTGCTAAGGAAATAAGGTAAGTAGATGAGATTTAAAAGAAAAAAAAAAAAAACCAACAAAACAACACATAACCAAGAACAAAACCATAGCTCACGTAGTCCCTAGCTGAGCCCCTACGAGAGCAAATGAGGGGTTCTGTCCTGCAGCTACTTATTGGCATTATTCTTAGTTTCTCATACACACAAACAATGGGGATCTAATTTTTTTTAACTCAGCATTGTGAAGTCTGTCCTTTATTTTTCTGGTGTTTGTACAAGTCTACATCCAATTTAGTTAGTCATCAACTCTGTGGAAACCTTGGGATGAACAAGCATCAAACCACTTGACAGTCAGCTGGTTTGAGGTTACTTTGCTACAAGCCTCAGGCTAGTTGTATCAGATCTTCCAATCTTTGCTCCAACTTTTTGTAATCATCTGCACCAGGGCTGCCAAGCAAGTCACCAGCTCACCGGCCTGAACAGCTTCCCAGCCAGGACTTCCACAATTTATATTTTTTTTAGTGCAAACTCAAACTGAAATTTTGAAAGGGAATTCCACACAGATCAAAACTAGAAGTGTTTCTACAAAACCCACAACAATTTAAAGGTTGCATTTTTACATAAGATTACTATCTAATACTTCTCTTCCAGTCAGTGCTTAACCGTTGTTCTTGTGGTCGTTCATCTGCTTAATAGCACTTGATTCTTAGCACTGCAGACAACAGAGGTTTTTCTCATGGTTTAAGAGGCTGTTCTTATCCTTTGCAGTAGCCTGTACAATAATACAGCTTTCTTGCTAGATCAAAAAAAAAGGAAGACCTCTGAAAGCCCTGGATTCAGCACCAGCAGTAGTTCAGACAGGAGTGTTTCTAGCCATCTGGAACAGTACTTTTGACTTATGCCAAATAGTGCTTTTCACCCAAAGAACTGAAAGGGTAACCAAAGTATTGCAAGACTCAATGCGCAATAGTGATGCCAAGATATCAAGAACCTAGAGGGTGGGTCAAGGTCATGGCATGCAGCTGTGTAGGCCTGAAGAACAATCAGTCTCCCAAATTTTGGTCTGTGCTAGTCATTGTATCTTAAACCACAGGCGTCCCCAGAGTAAGAACACTCTTGAAGATTGCTATATTATCTACATAACAAAGCTCATCTGTGTGCCAAAAAATAGGAAAGCAAGAGCAAAATGACTCCAACAACTGAGCACCACTCATTCCTCTGGCAGCATCATAAACAGCTATATTTTCAACTGGCTTCTTAAATAAAAGCCAGGAGCTGCAACAAGCTGATGACAGCAAAGATTACTGTGTACAGAGAAGGGATGATAGAGGACAAGAATAAACAGCTCCACATGCTGCCAAGTCCCATTGCTCTCAGCCGGTAGTACATTTTCATTGTGTTTCATAGGCGGGATCTACAGATGAAGCTACTGACCTGGTGCATGTCCAAGGTTCACAAACGAGTATCTGTCACTGTTGGGAAGGAAGTGCAGCTCCCTTTCAGGGGTTATTAAACCCTACAGTACTGCTCTGCTTGTGTGACACCCTGCAGTGGTTCAGTTAACCAAAACACCCGTTCAGTTAACCAGAATACTGTCCGTTCTCAGACTTACCCAGTAAGAGCGGAGCAGGCTTGTGTCAGGCAGTCTCTCTTCCCAATTTTGTTAATGCAGTCACTAAATGCTGTCTTGATGTCGGGTATTGACAGGCAATTCTGCAAAGGAAACCAAAGAGCTTGCTTTCTATGCTACAAGAGATGGTGACCTTCCAAAATGAATCCTACCATATCCGCAGCTTTCCTTCAGTCAGGATGGCACAACGCTGTTAGATTAAATCCCCTCACCCATGAACACAGCAAATTCACTTCTTTACATTCCCAAAAAAATCAACGTATTCTTTTTTCACCAAAGACAATGCTATTTTCAGGAAGCATACCCGCTCTGCCACGCCCCCCTGATCCTCAGGATGCACACTTCCGAGCAGAGTCATGAAAACGGGCACAACCTGCACGCCCTCGGGATACTCCTTCCAACCTGCCCCAATCATCGCACACAAGTTCTGTCCACCAGGACACTACAGGAGCGCATCTATTTACAAATGAAATGGTGTCCCTGCCAGAACCCCAGACAAGTCAGTTCCTGCAGCTGACGTTTTGCCAACGGCCTGGATCATGCCTCCCTACATGTGCGCTCTCAGAAAATGGCTTGGTCATGATTTTTCTTAAGTTCTCAGCATCTTCCTTGACATTAAAAGCACAGCTGCATTTTGCAGGCAGGAGAAGATGCTGACAGTGCTAAATGCAGCACATTTTCTGATGCCTGGTGTCACTTTGTTCTTGATCACCATCAGGTCTTGCGCTTCTGTAAGGCTGCTAGGAGATTACTGGGAAGTGGTTTTAAAATACACAGATGCATAGCCCCCCCCATCCCCCCCAATAAACCAGTGGATTACTGTGTTACCACAAAAAATAAATCACAGTGTTACCACAAAAAATTTTATTCTGAGGAGTTACAAACACAATGAAAGCAAACCTGCCCTACTGAAGTCTAGACTTGCATCTTCCCCCCTGAACACAGGAGGCAGGTACAAGAAAAATCATCAGCCTTTAAATCCCTTTCTGATCTCAGTGCTTGCTTTTTCCTCAGAAGCCTTGGACAAGCCATTTAAGCACTTTAGCTGGCCACAAGCCCAGCTTTCTTCCTCTCTCTGCAAACACATTTTGGACCTTCAGTGGGGTTCAAATACATGTTTTGGGCAAGTGTTTACTCAAATGCCAAATCCTTGTGAGTCTTGAGGATTAGTCCAGGTGGATGTACAATTTGAAAGAACAGCCTACCTGCAAACAGGAGTTCAGTCTCAGAATCATAGAATTGTTTACGTTGGAAAAGACCTTTAAGATCACCAAGCCCAACTGTTAACCTAACATTGCCATCCCACCACTAAACCCTGGCCCTAAGCACCTCGTCTGCCCAGCTTTTAAATAACCCCAGGGATGGGGACTTGACCCCTTCCCTGGGCAGCCCCTTCCAGTGCCTGACAGCCCTTTCGGGGAAGGAATTTTTCCCAGTGTTCAACCTAAACCTGCCCTGGTGCAGCTTCAGACCATTTCCCCATGTCCTATCGCCCATTACCAGGGAGAAGAAGCTGACCCCTACCTCACTACAGCCTCCTTTCAGGTAGTTGTAGAGGGCAATAAGATTTCCCCTCAGCCTCCTCTTCTCCAGACTAAACTTCTACAAATTTGTCTTCTACAAATCTGGGCCTCAACTTAGCAGAAAGATGAAAATTAATAATACCAGCTATCCATTTTGCAAACTACTGGTTCTGGAGAAATTAAATACAGGGAACTACTGTGGGGATGACCACATGACAAATAAGCAGGTTTCAGTGCATATAAAAAAGAAGGGTTCTTAAGCAATAGCTTGATAGGAGTTTAATGACACCCAATTCACCCAGTGCCCTTGAATCCAGACTTGTGATTTTCCACTGTGAAGGGCCTAGAATCCATCAGTTGTGCAACTTCTGATGACTGTACTTTCTTATGACCTAAGTTGCATTTAAAACTTGCAGTTTCAATCAATGAGCTGGAAACCATATCCAGAAATGTTACTTCATTGCACCAAAGCCCTAACAGCTTACTGCAGGATTTCTGCCAAATGAAAAACCTGCAATCCATAAAGATGAGCTGTCACCACAGGATAAACAGTTAAATACATTTTAAAAAAATCAAGCACTAACTAGAGGGAGTCAGACTGGACTTGGGAGTTGGAATTCATACCAGTAGGTCTGGAAGATGGGCAAGAGATTACGACCAAACCATCATTCTCTACAAGTTTGTAAAAGATGCTGCTTTAGTTTTGGTATGACATTCACTGCCAAATAAGAAAGGCAGGTCCAGCTGCCTCTTGATTTAAGCCAAAGCTCTAGACAAGTCAATTATCCAAGAATTGGCAAGGAAGAAGAGCTACACGTCAGTAATTTGAGCTATTTCTCGTGCCTACTTTTTTCAGTAAATGAGACTTGGCAGCTGGAAGGTTAAATCCCAAGGCAGCTGAAACTGAGCGAACATTTCCTGAAATAGACTTTAAGCTTATCACAGTATCATATCACAGTATCATATCACAGTATAATAATTTCTCCTCTTCTGAATTATGATCTGTTTTAAAATCTTTTTAAAATAAACCTGAGAGAAATTGTTCAAGATAGGAAATAACAATGCAGACCATAGTCGTGCTGTCCTTTATTTCTACTTGCACAGGCCTGTGCAAAGCAATCAGCAATCAGACTTCTCCAAAACCACCAGCAGACCAGTACACCTGCACCTATCCAGCGGCACAGAGAATCCAGCTCCTTCACCTTGGCCATCTTTGAGGCCTTTGAGGAGTCTGCTTTTTCCACTGCAGCTTACAACTGCTGTAGCCATTTTTTCCCCCCAGCTTAATCCATTACAATCACTTCCCTTTCTCACCCCCTGTTATAACCACGGCCTTCCCTAACTTCCACAAAGCTGTCCAGCCATTGCTCTCAAAAGAAATCTGCATCAGAAAGAGCTTTGCTTCTGAGGAGACTTCCTACCATTGACTGTTGGTAGCAGGATGTCACTGCATCACACACTACACCTGACTCGAGGAATGCCTTTTTCCCCTTGGGATGACGTACAGTAACAGAGCAGAGGGGACAGCAGCACTGAACTATCAATTCAGAGAAGCTTTGGTTTAGTGTTCAGGGGGAAGCCACATTCTGGAATCTTCGTCCGACAGCAGAGGATGAGGCAGATTACCCATCACTTCAACTGGGAGCATTTGAGATTCTCATGCTCAGGACAAAATGTCAGTTGTGGCTTCTGAGTTCCCCTCTTTTCCACCTCCCCATCTACATTACAAAATATTTGTTTACAGATGGGTTTTGTTTCTCAACTGAAACCCCATAAACCAAGAGCAAACTAGGGAAGCCGGATTTGTGATCACATAAACAGTGCACCATTACAATAATAAAATCCACAGATGACCTTTCTGGAGTGATGTTATCTACCACACATTTCAGAGGAAACTCACACAACTTGACAAATCATATTTTTATCTCAACTTCCCCAAAAGAATGCACTCCAAACCATCTTTTTGTGAAGGTTCTTCAAGGCATAGTCTAGCCAGGACTGACCTGCCTGCACAACCAAATGCCTTTTATGAAGGCTTCAGAACAGCGTTACCCAAGCTAAGACTCGGGAACGGCACACCTCGAAATATATCAAGCAGCAAGGCTCCGTTGCTGGAGTCACTTGCAGAAAAGCATGAGTGGCTGTTTGAGGCAAAAAAGGTTGCCTTGTAGAGTCGTTATCCATTTGCCAAATCCACTACAGGAAAGACAATGCTGCTGCTTGGCCTCACATCAGGATAAAACCCAAAGTACAGACTCTTCAGCCATTTCAAGAGTAACTGATCAGCAGAACAGAACTAAAATAGAAACAACAGAAAGGTGGATAACCTAAGTAAAACTATTTAATAAAAAGTCTAACCTACCTGACCTACATTCTGTGCTATCTTTTTTTTTTTTACAAGCTTATTTTAAATTAAAACTTAAGCTTGTTTAAATTAAAGCAAGCTTATTTAAATTAAAACTGATTTTACAGGGAAGCTGTGGTATTTCTTAAGTTGGAAATTAGAATGGCTGTCATGCAGAAGGTCTATTTGCTAACAACTGTGTGGAAAATAGGTAACACTACGACTCTTCAAATATATGCTGCTGCTCACCATGACTCCTCTCATTTTCCAAAGGCACGAGGAGGCTTTCCAACATTCCAGAGATTTCAAATGAAATTTCCAAAATTTATCTTAACATTAGGAAGGCAAAATTTCCTCCCCAAGACATCATACAACACCTGATTATTTTCAAATGCTATTTGTTCAGATCAGTTTTTTCCAGTATTTTTAATAGTGTTGCAAAACGAGCCATTCTACCCTCAAGTCTCAAGTTTTAACAGTTCTTTGTACAGCTCAGAAATATATATAGCTTTTATAAACCTTAAACAGCTGCATTCACATCAAAATGGCTAATATAAATTCCTATTTTGCAGCTTTTTCTGCAGTAAGCAGCAGGTAAGCAAAACTGCCTAATATTGTCAAAAGTGGCATTCTGACTCAAAGGCGAGGCCGCATGAATTACGATATACTACACATTTAATTCCCCTACAAAGCAATAGTTCCTTTAAAAAAGAAAACAAACCGAACTTCCTCCCACAACACACATTTGGCCCAGTCTTTTAATTAATTACAAAATGATCCAGTTTTTAGGCCCCTGCTAAACACAGAGCATTCTCCTGGTGCAAAAAAAAGTAATATGCAATATTGTCATGATGTTAGAGTTGGTATTTTGCAGTCCATGACTGTATTTCATCTCCTGATATGCCCAAACACCATTCATGCTTGGCTGTGCTGAGTGGATGGGTGGAGGCGCCTATTAACAGCAGAATTCTCCTCTAAAAGGAATTTAGCATCAGAGCCAAAAAAATTCTTACACTTCATGCGATTTCAGGCATTGAGTCAGAACATTTGTTAGCTTACTGTGAGGAATGTAAACGTTAAAAAAAAAAACCTGTCGGATGTACTACTTCTGATATATTTCACCACAAGTCTTCTGCTGGCCTTTAAAGATGTAATCATCACGAATTATCTTTCATTCGCGCATACCAGCAAGGTTATGATAGCACTTATCCTCCCATATCATGATCTACGTTAACAACAGAGGGATGCTGGTGAGAATTCCCCACAGTTACACAATGATATGTCTAGGGATCCAGAGCAGAAAAATCTCTACCAATGACAATCCTGTAACGTTCAATTTTCTTCCAGACATCTTCAGTTCTGCTAGATCAGTGGAAGAGAAACAGGCTCTCCACTTCTCTAAACCCTGCCTAAGGGAGCTGGAATAATCACTGAAAAACAAGCTATAGTCTCTTTAATGTTCATTAATAGCATTGATGTCTCTCTGCTCTGTGTCCATATCCCAAGATCATAGTCTAGGAATAGACCTCTAAATAGACAGTTTAGGTGTTTCTTAAAAATAGGTGAACCTCCCGTCGGTCCAGTTTCGCTAATCTCTTGTCACAGTTCTACGACTGCATAAAGGCACCGAATCTGTCTGGTCTTGAACCCTCCAGGAGGTGCAAGGAGTCATTCATAGAATCACGGAATCGTTTAGGTTGGAAAAGCCCTTTAAGCTCCCCCAGCCCAACCGTTCCCCTAAACCTGCCATCCCACCACTAAACCCTGGCCCTAAGCACCTCATCTGCCCGGTTTTTAAATCCTTCCAGGGATGGGGACTCGACCCCTTCCCTGGGCAGCCCCTTTCAGTGCTTGACAACCCTTTCAGGGAAGAAATTTTTCCTAATGTCCAACCTAAACCTGCCCTGGCGCAACTTCAGACCATTTCCCCTCACCTCATCACCCGTTACCAGGGAGAAGAGGCCGACCCCCACCTCACTACAGCCTCCTCTCAGGCAGTTGTAGAGGGCGATAAGGTCTCCCCTCAGCCTCCTCTGCTCCAGACTAAACACCCCCAGCTCCCTCAGACTTGTGCTCCAGACCCCTCACCAGCTGGACATGCTCCAGCAACGCAATGTCTTTCTTGTAGTGAGGGGCCCAAAACTGAACACAGTATTCGAGGGGTGGCCTCACCAGTGCTGAGTACAGGGGCACGGTCACTGCCCTGCTCCTGCTGGCCACACTATTTCTGATATGAGCCAGGATGCCACTGGCCTTCTTGGCCACCCGGGCACATTGCTGGCTCATATTCGTAGCTTTTATCTTGAGAGCCTGTTCCAAGTACCTCTTTCTAGTCATATAAAGAAGTCCACTTGTTCAATCATTTTTCTTTAGCCTGGCTAGGGTGCCATAAGGGCTGGCTTCTGCAGTATGCCCGTAACAAAATATGCAGATACAGCCATAAAGAAAATCGGAACAGCTTTCCAGGTCACTGCATACAGTTTAATGCTCAGCAGCTAAAGGCAAGAGTGCAGACTGCTCCCTGCTGTAAAGCCGTAGTGTTGCATGGAAATACGGGAGTTAATATTCTGTCTTCCACACAGAAAAGACAGTCAATTGCCCCACATACCAGAGATCACAGCAAAGTCAGGACCATAAATCAGGAGTCCTGCCTCAATCTCATGCTGTCTTTTAAGTGGAACTACATTTCTGTTATTTCTATGACTAGATAATCTTATGATCATCCAAAAACATCTGTTGTGTTGTACACATGAAGTGTAACCAAATCCTCCTTTCAAGCCAAAGTGATTTCTGTGTAAGTCTCATGTCTTTCCCACAAGTACACTCACTGAGATAGGTGTAAAGTCCAGGGGAAGAAGCTGCGAAGTGTTCGCATACTTTGAAACAGATACTGGCCACAGCTGCCAGTGCTGGTACTGCAAATTCTACTGAAAGTCTCTGGCTCCATCTAGAGATTAACCACTCGAACTGCAGGACTGGAATTCCAGCTACAAGGCACGGAAAGGAGGAGGGCAACATGGAAAATACCACGAGGACTTTAAACACTCCTTTCCCTTTTTTCCATGCCCGGGGAGATGAGGACTGCCCTGCATGTGTCGCCTAAATAGTCACACTGTAGAGCCCACTAACTTGTCAAATACAAAACAAGAGTTTTGCAGTTCTGGATATGCTGGAAAGAATTCAAATTATACGATCAAGAAAAAGTATTCCTTGCCATTCACTGCTGACATGGACTGAATGCTCTAGGACAAACAGTGTTTCACTGAACAGATTTTATCTGGTTATGGGAAAAGGATGATATTGCTTCGCATATATTCGTTGTGCTCTTTTCAGGTAATAGTAGAGTAGCATAAACAAAGTGCACTAAACATTTTTTTTGCCAAGTAAACAGGAAAAAACAGTATCAAGACACTAAGTCACGGTACGAGAAAGACCCACCATAGCTACATAGCCTGTTCTGTTTACATAAAAAGTTCAAAACAGCTGAGATGGATGTGCCTGTAGTAAGCTCACTTATGCCACTGGAAAAGGGCTGGAGGAGAAAGGAAAAAATTAAAACTAAATTCAAAATTTATTTCCAGCAGCAAGAAAGCACCAGAGGATCAGTCCACAAATAAGAAACAAATTGAACATGAATACAGAGCTCACCTTTCCAAGGCTTATTTGCTCACTTAAGAAGTAAATCTGTAATAATCTTACCTCTACATCCTGCTTGTTAGCTAGCACCAGAATGGGAACCCCTTCCAGAGCTTCGCTGGTAATCATCTTCTCTATAAAGCACAGAAACAAAACCAGAGGTTTAGCCAGTTCTGGAAGATAAAGTCATGCAAACGCCTGACACGGACTATCTGGACATAGGGATGAAGCAAGAGGCTCCTTCGTGCATTACAGTTTCATTCGGTACAACTTTTCGGGTCCATTTTCTTCACAGAATTTTTTCCAGATCAAACTCCAAACTTAAATTTGATCAGCAATTATGTTACTGAGAATTAACGAGGTGATAAATACAGAATAAGGAATAAAAATTCCAAAATCATTAGCAGAAACCCATTATAGACAAGAAAAGCGAGTCCTGTGTTACAGACAAGGCAGACTTCAACAAAAAAGTGCAAAAGCACTACAGAGGTGTCATCAATGGGTCACACAGCTTACTTTGAGGACGCAGGAACAGACACGACAGTAATAAGATAACTGTTCCAAAATATATCAGGAAATCGCAGTACAGGTAAAACACCACGTACTCACCAAAAGCTCTTTTAGATTCTGAGAGCCTCTCCTCGTCAGTGGAGTCAATAACGTAGATCACTCCGTGAGATTCAGCATAATACTGAAAGGATAACACAGCTGTTAGTGCATCTCTCCGCTAGGACCATTTGTTCCTCTACCTGATTTTATTTTTTTTTAATTTGGTAAAATTTGGGTACACGTGGAAGAGATCAACCAGTAAGAGCCAGCTGTTTCCACAGCGTATGTCTGGAGAGAAGAATGGTGGCACACAGAATGCATTGCCTGTTCTGTTTGCAGGCCGACTGAATACAACCTGTCCCCTTCCCCCCCAAAATCTTATCTCTACTGGCTCAACCCTCAGGTATGGGTTGGTAATTGCTGTCTGTAAACAATACTGCAAATATTAAACATTATCTTTGTTAATCTTACACAGATATAGTTGAATCTCTGGAAAAGCTTTGATGCTAACACTAGGTTTATCAATAAACCTCCATGATTACTAAATGATCACACTGCTTCAATTCTAAAAGAGACAAAAACATTTTTAAAAGAAAAAAAAATACATCTCCAACCTTGTCCCAGAGAGACTGTAGCTCATCCTGTCCGCCAAGATCCCAGAACATTAGCCGAGTTTTGCCAACATCAATAGTCCCAACTAGAGGGAAAGAAGAAAAAACAATCCAATGAAAACTAAAGGTGTTCTCTAAAGCCCAAACACCTACGCAGCCCCCTAGGAAATGTGGGGTAGAACAGTCTTCTAGAGGAACAAATCACATATGGGGGCTACTTTCAACAACAGAACAATACCTTTGGAAAGATTTTTGGATAGAGTCGCATCAGCGCAAATAATATCAGAATCAGGCCAACGGAAGAACTCCAGTGATATTTAGCTTAACCTCTGAGCATAGCACTGAAATGGGATACTTGGTTTGTTAAGACTTCACGTTTTTTTCCTCATAAGCAAAGCAAGCCTATTTTATTCTCTTAGAAAAAGAAATGGGGAGTTGGGAGATACAATCTCTACTTTCAGGAACTATTCTGCCCTTGACAATTCTTAAATATTTCCAACAAGAACCAGCCGGTGTCTAACTGCGCGGGGAAGCTGAGAAAACTCCAAACAGATTTACTTACTGTTTAAACCTACAGTGGTTGTGATTTTGGACAAACTCATCCCTTTGTAGTTCTTGTTAAATCGAGTTTTAGTTTGTTCAAGGAAGGTCTGAAAAGGAACAAGAAAATGTATTTACTCTCAAATATTTTACTGGCTGGGATGATCCTAACCCAAACCTGCCTTTTAATTTCTGCGGAATCCTTGCTCCAACAGATACTGCCCTACCTAACCCTGGAACAAACCACTCTTCTTGTTCTCTATTTTAGCAAGGAAAGAAGGGATCACAGGTGATTACAGGATTACCAAAGCCTCAGCTACATCCCTGAAAGCTTATGCTAAATTTAAGTAAGAGGGAAAAGTTGATTCTTTGGTATGACATCACTAAAATTACTCACAATACAGCTGAAGAAAGACCGACCAGCCTGTTAGAAGTTTTATATTTGGAGGATGTTTAGAATTGCATGTGCCCTCCACATAATTGGTAATAAACAGCACTTACAGTTTTACCAGCATTGTCCAAGCCAAGGATCAAGATGCAGTACTCATCCCTCTGGAACATGTATTTATAGAGCCCGGACAGCAGAGTATACATCCTGCTCCTGCAACAAATACCAGGAAATCATTAACAAACAGGTCATTTCCAAAAGTTGCTCATTCCACAACGCAAGTTTTTCCCGACACCAGATAAATAAATGACGTTGTTATTTTGTCAGTAACTCCCACATTTAGGCAATCCCAGGACAAAGCACAGATGTACGAGAGAGCATGCACATAGCTCCAGAACAAATTTTCAAATGCATAGAAGTGAGGGATTATCTCCCAAAGAGCTTAACCTCTGTTTCTGCACGTAGTGCCCAGCATCCACTGCAAACTCAACCCTCATTTGAAAACTACTGTGTCTGCTTTGTGGCTTAAAGGAGAGCTAAAGAAGAGCTTGATAGCCTTTTGCGGTACATGCAAGACCCACAGAAAATGAAGCCAACTTCATACAAATACACAGAAGAGGTATTTTGAGCAAGAATGTACAGGCTGGTGTCCCCCTCCTTGTACCCGATGCATACAACAGTACCATGGGATCTTTAATGGTCAAACTGAGCGCAGCGTATCTTAAAGGCACATAAACCCCCCTATTATCTTAATTTAAGCCTTATCCAGCAACAGCCTTCTGTTATGATATCCACCATACGAGTATTTTGTCAGCTCACAATGCCGTGAAGACAAGATCGGTAAGTTAAGGAGCCAAAAGCACAAGGCTTGGAATCAGACGAAGTGGCACCAACACCTGCAGAAGCCCACACTTTCGTTGTTGTTGCATTTGCACCGACACGGCAGAGAAGATTTGCTAAGCTGCAGGAAGCATTGGTACCAAGTGTTAGAGCTGACCCACAGAACACTGCAACGACACTTCAGGTTAAATACAGCCAAAGGGAACCCCAAGGCAAAGACTTCCAGAAGCAACTGCCTTCGAGCAAGCGTGCAGATAAATAATCACTCTGAAGCCAAACTCCCCTTTGGCGCCGCCGAGTGATCCTAGGCGTGCTCAGCTACCGGCCCGCTCTCCCTAGATCCG
>NW_009259033.1:406090-410105 GCF_000687185.1 Egretta garzetta | reverse complement strand
GGGCGGGGGAGGGCAGGGCCCGGCCCGGCCCGGCCCGGCCCGGCCTCTCCTCGGGCTCCCTCATCGCCTTTCGCCGCCTGTTCGCTGCAGGAGCATCGCCTGGTTACTTCTGAGGGAAGAAGCGGGACAGCGGGGTAGATGGTAGCTTCTGCGGACAAAGGCTTGTTGTCCAACAAGTTGCTCATCTTAAACAAACTCTTTGAATATGTTCTGAGTTCCCGGGAAGAAGACAGTTGAACACACCCTTATTTTGCTGATAATGGATGAGGAGAGTCTGGAAGCAGCCATTCAGACCTACAGCGCCCAGCTGCAGCAAGTGGAGCTGGCTTTAGGGGCAGGCCTGGACCCATCGCAGCAGTCGGACTTGATTCAGTTGCAGGAAGATCTAAAGCAGCTGATAGAACTGACTGAATCCAGCCTGGTGTCTGTTAAAAAGAGTAAACTTCTGGCTACTTTAGATACAAGTGCCTCCTCCTCCTCCTCCCCAGTAGGTCTCCTGGAGCGGGATGCCGGTGCAGACAGCTCTGCCCAAGATGAGGAGTACGCTGCTTTTAAAGAAGCTATTGCTGAGCTTGGGACTGATGAGAAGCCTTCAGCAAATAACAATGAGGTATCATCAAAGGGAGATGAAGAAACTGATGACAAAAGTGAATCAAAGTACAGTGAAGAGGCAGAGGAGTCTGACAGAGAGGAGGAGGAGGAGGAGGAGTTGAGTGGGATGAAGGTTAAAGCCCCCTACTACAGTTCTTGGGGGACCTTGGAGTACCACAATGCCATGATCGTGGGGACAGAGGACTTGGAAGATGGCAGTGCAGGAGTCAGAGTGCTGTACCTCTATCCAACTCACAAGTCTCTGAAGCCGTGCCCATTCTTCTTGGATGACAAATGCAGATTTAAAGAGAACTGTCGGTAAAAAAGCAAAAGGGGTGGGAGGGGGCTTCTGTCCTTCCTGCAGCTAAAGGCCTTCTCGTTCAAAGGGGAAAACCTCCTCTGAAAGTACCGTGTTTGGCTTTTATACCCAATGCCTTTTTGCTTATATTTTTAAAACGTATGATGGTCAGCAGTGGCAGCACTTTGGCTGTTTTCTTCAGCTGATGCAGAGATGGAACGGGAAATCCCACAGGGAAAGTTGCAGAGATTTTACCTAATCAATCAAGTGGCTAAATTAATAACTGATTAAGGATTTTAAAATAAATCCCCAAAGCTTGTCAGTCGATAGTGGATACATTCCGGTTGCACAGAGAGGTTGTAGAGTCTCCATCTTTGGAGATCTTCAGAACTTAATTAGATAAGGCCTTGAGCAACCTGATTGGTCTTTGAAGTTGGTTGAGCAGGAGGCTGGGCTAGAGACCTGCCTTTCTGTGTGATCCTGTTTATCTCAAACATCTTCTTCACAGGTGAACTTTTTTACTGGATGAGTCACTAGCAAGAAAAGCGTAATTCTCTGGGGTGGGAGGCATTCTTTGATACATTGCCTAAATAATGTGTTTAAGATGAGAAATGAATAACTTGTGTAATTGAAATAACACAGGATAAAACTTCCGTAATTACTGGTGAAGATTTCGTCACCACTAACAACTTGTTTGCACTTCCTTTAAGGAGAGAAGGAATTTCTATTTAAAGCCAGCTCAAAGGAGGTAGAGGTAATTCCTCTTCTGCCTTTCCTGGTAGGTTTTCGCATGGCCAGGTGGTCTCTGTGGAAGAGCTTCAGCCATTCCAGGAGCCCAATCTGAGCGCGCTGGAGGTGGGCTCAGCCTGCCTGGCAAAACACAGTGATGGCATATGGTACACTGCAAAAATCACCGGTGAGTCTTGCGTGAGCATGCTTTGCCAGGATTCCGTGTGGAAGATGAAGGCCGGTGCTTAAGTGAACATAAAACTTGACTCTTTTGGTTAGGATAGAAGAACGTTAACTGTGTAGCTGCAGCTCTAAACTGAAAATCTTGACGTAGCCGAGAAAATATTCTGAATTTTGGCAGGCTTGGGAAGGGAGTGGGCTGGCAAACAGAAGAGCGTTAGACAAAAAGGAGACATAAGAGCAGGAACACGGAAAGGAAATGACTATGTGACCATTAACTGCACCGAAAGGGAAGAGGCAGGTGTTGCCGGAATTTGCATGCATATTAGGTTTAGATTTGCAATAATCTGCTCTTGTTTAAACAAAAGCCAGGGGAGCTGGCCCTGCCCATCAGCTGCCAATACAGGCTTCCCCATGTCCTGGGAAGGGTGAGGGTTTGTTTGCACTTTCCGTCTTTCTTTGACTGTTATTAGGTTAGAGGGGAGCAGGTCTAACTTCTCTTTGATTCCCTTTCTCAGCAGCCCGTCTTTCTGTGTTTTTAGAAATAAACCTTCAAGTACCAGCCCAGGCATTGCAGTGGGTGCTTCTCCCTCCCAGACAGAAATCTAAAGCACAAATTAAAAACAGATTTTTTTTTTTTTTTTTTAAAACACACGTTCCTTGGGCCTTCCCCCTCTCCCATGTGGTTCCGCTGGAGTTAACTCTGTTTCAGAAAGCCCTCTGCCAGTTGCATCCTGGAGACTTGCTTGAACTCTTGTTCCTTGTTTTTCCTTCTGTAGACATCGACAGTGGTTACTACACTGTGAAGTTTGATTCCCTGCTGCTCAAGGAAGCTGTTGTGGAAGGAGATAGCGTCATTCCCCCGCTGCGAAGTGAAGAGGGTGCCTCGTCTGCTGAGTCTGATGAAGACAGTGTGGATGATTCTGGTTACGCTAAAGGTGGGGAGAGTGGGGACGGTGTGAGCGCCAGCGACTTGTGGTCTAGGTCTGCCTTTCTCTGTGTGTCTCGCCTCTGATGAAGGAGTAGCCAATCTCTTTATATGGTGCTGAGAGATAGAGAGTGGTAATTAGCTACAATTAGCTACGTTACAATTGCAAACTAAAATCTTTGGTTTATGCAAATTACTGGGCTAATGAAGGTTGGAGGTTTCCATGGGAACTCCCAGCAAGGGAAAGTAGAGGGTGTGATTTTAGAGCTGTGTTCTAAGCTCTGGGTCTGTTTCTTATGTGGCTGGCCGAGTCGAGCTAATAAGTGAATCGGGAGACTTCCTCATCTCTGGGAGCTCCGTGTAGCTCTGTGGCATGAGAGTAGGAGACCCCAGTAACAGTCCTCGCAGTGCCTGGGTGAGGTTGGAGGAACAGCTGTGCCCTGTTTTACTATTGAAAGCTGACGCAGAGAGCCCGAGTGACTTTTCTGAGATTACACAGACAGCACCGTCCCTGTGCTAGTGCCACAGTTACATCACAGGGACAAAGTTGTGTCCTAGAGCTCTTTAATTTAGCCTAATAGAGATTATTGGTTCCTAATAACACAAAATTAGTATAGTGGCCTAGAGGAGCCTCATGCCAGAGACATGAGCTTGGAGGCACAGAATAAATACTACGTGCCACAGTGCCAAATGTTACTCTGGTGGCACATGTCAGTCTGTGTGACCATCCTAGAAGGAAGGAAAGGAAGCATAAAAACCTCTGGATGATTCTGCCTGGAACTATGTGCATTAAATCAAGTGAGAGCTTTCATTTAAGTAACTCACTGCATGGTGCTCATAAAAGGTGACAGCTCAATAGGAACCAAGTAAGGCTGAAGGATCTGCTGAACGATTCTAAGGTGAGGGAAGTATATTCTACTCCCTTGTGAGGGGGGTTCATGCTGCGTGGGTGCCCCAGATGAGGGTTTTGTGTAGCAGCTTTGTTTCTGTGTTTCACTGATTCATCTCTTCTGTGCCACAGTGATAGATTCGGGAGTTCCAGAGAATGGGGAATGGACTCCTGCGTGCAGTTCCTCTTTTGCTGGCTGGGAAGCCCATACTCGTGGTATCGGCTCTAAACTGCTCGTTCAGATGGGATATGAGTTTGGAAAAGGTAAGGGGAGAATGCGGCCCTGGTGCCTGCCTCGTCACCTCAGTCTCGTGAGGGATCCTAGAGCTAGTTAAGAAAAACCAGATTTTTGGATGAAGCTAAAACTTTTCTTTGCTGAAGGGCCTGTTAGGTAAGGCTC
>NW_009259033.1:397937-405820 GCF_000687185.1 Egretta garzetta | reverse complement strand
CTCGCTACCCAAATTGTGTTGAGCCTTGGGGGCTTTAGGAGGGCAGTCTGCTACTCGCATTTGTCTCTAGTTCTCTCAGAGGAACCAAACCAGTTTTAAGAAGAACCTGGCTTGAGAAGCTTGAGAATGCGAGGCTGAAGCCAGTTTTACAGAAACTGGCCTGACGGATGGCTTCAAGTTTTTTTTATCACCTATCTTCTGCCGTAGAAGGCTGCTGTTGTAGCATCCGCATCCACCGTGCTGTGGCCTTTGTTGCTCCCCTTGTCTTGGATGGTAGCCAGCACTTTTTGTACCTCGAAAGCCTGTTTGCTTGTTCTAAGCTTGTTACCGTCAGCACGAGCTTGTGGTGGGAGGTGACTCGAGAAGGGATGTCCTCGCTTGCAGTAATCACTTGGTGTCTCTCCTCAGGGTTAGGGAAGAATTCTGAGGGCCGAGTGGAGCCAGTGCAGGCTGTGGTACTTCCTCGAGGGAAGTCCCTTGACCAGTGTGCTGAGGTGCTTCAGAAGAAGAAGCAGGGGAAGCTGGACCCAGGCAAATCAAGGAAATGCCGAGCAAAGGGAAACAGTTCTGGACAGTCCCCTGCAGGCGGCCGTAAGCCTCCCCGCAATGTTTTTGACTTTTTGAATGAGAAACTGCGAGGGAAGAGCACTGGGGAGAAGGCTGGAGGGACGGCACTGCCAGAGAGGAACAGCAAAGAGATCTACCATGCCAGCAAGAGCACCAAGAAAGCCCTGAGTGTCCGCCTCTTCCAGACAATGGAGAAGATTGAACAAATGCAGAAGGATATCAAAGGAATCCAGCAGGCCCTGGCACGCAACATTGGACGGTAGGAAAACATTCTCTGTGGGACTGCAGGATGAACTGAGGGTTCTTGGCACTTCTGGGAAGGGGTGGGCTTGAAATGAGGTATAAGAGGAACAAGTGAAACATACCTGGATGAGACCTAAGGGGAAGTGGAGGAGAAAGACTTTAGTGTGTGCTTCAGACCAGCTTGGACACTGGCAGATGTGCCTGGGGTCCTTCTCATGCCCACGTATGCAGCGTTGCTGTTGAGCATCACAGGACGACCTTTTCTAGCCCAGATTGTGCTGAGCTTCAGGTTCTTCCTGGCTTTCAGCAGGTCACTTGCACTAATCCTGCAGGAAAGGGCAAACCCTCCTGGGATGATGACAAGCCTTTGATCTTACAGCGCGGGATGACATTGCTGTAATGCTTTTTGCTTTCAGGCACAGCGTCGCTACAGCTCAGCTGGAGGAGAAGCTGGCTAATGCGCACAAACAGCTGGGGCAGCTGCAGGCCCAGGAAGCCAGTCTGCAGCGGGAGCAGAAGAAAGCAGACACGCATAAGAAGATGACTGAGTTCTAGTCTCTGAGAAAGGCGTTTGACTGCAGTGACTGTCCTTCTAACCGGCGCCGGTGCTCGTGGCCTCAGAGCCTGGGTGAGCAGTCCTGCTCCTCTGGGCCTCAGGCTCCTCCGGGCCTGAAAACTGAGCTGAAAAGCAGCAGTTTCTAAAACTAGGTGCTTCTGAGCTCTGCTGGGAGGGGGAGGAGTACACATCCATCCAGCCCTGAAAGCATTCAGTAAGCTTGAGCCTTGTATAAGGACTAGCTACAAGAAATGATTCCCTGCTCTCTTGCACACTTCTTTCCTCTGTTACCACTCCAGTAGCGCCTCCATCCAGAGTCTGTAGCTACTCGGGTGATAAAGTTGCTGGCTACGAACCAGCTGAGGAGGGGCTTTGAAAGCCCCACATCCTGCCATCAACTGTGGCTTGTGTTTGCAGCCAACTGACAAACACGAGTGGAGGCAGGGTCCTGAGCACGTTCCGGTGAAGCAGGAAAGGTGAAAGCAGCAAAGGCAAATTGCTTCAGCTGCTCTCTGCCTCCTGGTTTTTGCTATGGGGTTTATCTGAGAGCTCAGTTTTTTGGGGAGCGGTTCCTTGGAGCCCTGGTGTAATGAACAGACAGAAAACTGGCAGCTTGGAGGGTGGGTACAAGCGGCTCAAGCATCAGATTTCATCAGTCTGACTGTAAGAGTATCCCTAGGACATGCTATAGCCTAACTCACTGACTTGGCATGGAGAGCTGCGTGGTTCCGCGACTAGAGTGGCAAAGCTGAGGGATTAAGACAGCGGAGTAACGGATTCTCAAACCTCCTGGCTAGGAACAGCTCCCCAGGGAGCCTTGTGATTTTTGCCATCATTACTTGAGTTTTTCTGTCCTAGGTGGCTCGCTGAATGTGGGTCCTTTTATTAAAAAAACCTCAGGACCCAGATCCAGGTCGGCCTGGGCCCCGGATGAGCACAAAGATCGGGGGGGGCTGTATGTGCCCAGCATGCAGCCCTGTCTGTGGGAGAGCTCCAGGCTGTGCTGGGAGCAGGCCAAGCAGGCAAAGTGCCCTTCCCTGCAGCGGGGAGGGTCTTTGGGCAGGAAGGATGTCTTCTCCCCTAGGTTATGTTACTCTGCGTTGGTGGCAGCCAGTCCTTGCCCCAGAGGAGATGGTGGTTTCATCAGACTCTGTTTCTGGTGGGGCTTGTGCATTGTAATTGCTTTTTTTTTAAAAAAAAAAACACTTCTTTGCAATTTCATGGAAGTATCTTAAGGACACTTTTTTTTCATTAATTTAAGAAATTGATTTCCTTTTATTCTGTGAGTCATTTTTCTAATGAAAAGTTTTGCTCCTTCAGTACCGCTTTTTATATCTGTTCTAAGAAACTTCTAAAGCTGTCAGCCTGGGGAGGGCTGCATCTACTTGTAGGGTCAGGCTGCCAAACTAACCAGAATATCTAAGGTTGCAGGAGATACGATCAGAATTGCTCAAGTCATGTGGGATTTAGCATTGCTGCAGACGCACCTCGGAAAACACAGAGCGGCAGCAGGAGTAAACAAGATGAACATCTTCAGGAAAGCTGTTAGAGTGACTCTGTCCTCATGGAAAGCGCTCGGATCCTGCTGTGATGGGCACAGTGTGGATGTGAAAGGTGGCGTGGGCTGCCTTGAGCGCTCCAGCGTCCGTCGGTTGCTAACTGAATTGGCCGTACGATCTTCGTTGTTCTGAATGCGTGTTCTCCACGCACTGGGCTTGACTCGAGGGTTTAACAATGGTTGCTCAGTGCCCTTCCCTCACAAATGGCTGTTTGTTTCCCACACTCAAGTGTTGAGTGGTGACGAGGATTAATGTGCCCAGCTTAGCATGGGTGCTTGCGAAGTGGCCCATGACTGGTGAGAGGAGAGATGAGCTGGGTGGAGAAATTTCTTGGGGTTGTTTTGTGCTCTGACGCCATTTCACATCATCCTCGCTTTGCGAATTGGGTGTATTAGCCCTGTGTCCCGGCCAAGTCGTATTTTGACCCTTCCTTGGGATTTCCACAGCCTTACTTGTCAGACTCCTATTCAAATGGCTGCTGCCCCCCACCCAAAGACAGTTCACATCCCTGGTGAATAAAGATGGTTTTTATTTTTTCCCCTCTGTCCTTGTAAGGCGTTCGTTTGCGAGGTAACGATGACATGTGGCGACTCGTTCGCTCTTTCTAGTCACCTGCGGATAGAGAGCTGGCACTAAAACCAGCTGGGTGGGAAGCGGAGCGCGGCAGAGGGTGCTCTCGGGTGCCTGTGGAGCCCGTCTGCAAGCGCCGCTCGCAGCCACGGCGGGGGGGAACCCAGCCTTACCATTGGGTGAAGCAACCACCTCTGCAGGCCAGGAAACGAGCTGCGCTGTGCGCTGCATGGTATCTGCTCAGAGCTGCCTGCCCTCGAAGGAGCTAAAGACGAGTGGGAGAGCTCCGATCAAGATGTTTGAAATGTCCGGGAACCCCTAACCAGGAATCATTACGTGGGATAAAAGTGAATTCTCCAGGTTGGCTGGCAAGGAAGAGAGCATGATCGGATTCCCGCTCTTCACACTCACCGGCTTTTGAGTTTCTGCAGAGTAAGTGCTGTTTGCTTTCTTCCTGGCAAGCTTGGGTATCTGCAACTAACCCCGGGGGTTGAAAAAGACTTAAAAAAACCCCAAGCTCGATCCATATAGAAATTGCAGCGTTGTCAGAGACGCTGTTGCAGCGAGCTCGACTGGACAGGCAGGATTCCTACGCTGCAGCGGGGAAGCATCGGCTGGCTTCACCTTTCAGTCGGCTGCGAGGAGGGCTGCAAGCTTTGCGCCGCTTAATGCTTTGTGCTCTGGAAGCATTTGGGCTTAAAAGGGAAGAAAAGGTGGTTTGGCTGCGCTGCTGGGCTCCGCAGCTTGAGTCAAGGGGTTGAGTGGGAACCAGTTGCTTTCATGGTGAATGAATTCTGGAGTTCAGAGGCGTGGGGCTTTGCTTTTTTCAACAGAAAAAAAATCCAGTTGTCTTGTGGGGAGGGGGACTAGATTTATTTTTTTTTTTGCTGGCGTGGGGAAGAGCTCTTGGGGAACTGCTGAGCTCCTGGCTGCAGGTGAGGAGGCTTGAGAGAGTGCGGTCATTGAAATGCTCTCCTCTGTAAACCTGAAATGATGTAAAACTGCTGAATTTGTGGCAAGAAAAGCACTGTGGCAGGCAAGAAAACTTGCATCTCCGTAACACGCCCATCCTGTATTTTGGAATCTGGCTTCCCATAACTGCAGCACTGAGGTCTGACCAGAGCTGGTGTCCGGCTCAGCTCTGCAGAAAATCTCTCCAGCAGGTTCTCGACTTCTGCTTAGAGGTGCATTTCACCGCCCAAGCGAGTGTTCCCAGCAACTGCGGGAGGGCGGGAAGGAAGAAAAACACTGAAATGATGTTGGCCTCGACCAAAGCCGCGCGGTGCGAGCAGGCGGGTCACTTACTTTAACGTTTTAAAATTCGATCTTCACAAAAGCCACTCCAGCACACGCGTAGCCACCAGGACTAATGAGAAGCCTGCACCCGCGTTTTGTGACATTTGGGTCTGGCGTTTAGAAATCCAGCTGGCCCTTGCTAGACGGAACGCCTCCGGAGGAGCTGGGTGGTGAAATCTCTCCCTCCCGCTGTGGAGTCACCAGTGAAGTGGGTGAGATCTCGTGCCTGCTCCGTGTTTCAAACAGTCTTAAAATCTACTGATTGCATCCCATGGTCCAGGGCAGGTTCAGGGTGGCTGACTTAACTGGTGCGGGGCTTTCACTTTTCATAATTGAAAAGAAAAAAAAAAAGCTCTACTTCTGCTTCTTGGGACTTTTTTTCAGTACAACTCCCCGAGGTGCCTGAGCTGTGTTTGCTGCAGCCATGGTGGCAATCAGTGATGGAAATCACCTTGTGATGTTTGTCCTGGTTTCTTGCAAATCGGCTTTCAGTAGTTTCGTAGACTTTCTTCGCGTCACCCCGCGCTGAACGCTGCGTGCGGTTTTATCTGGGAGGATGAATCAGAAGCCAGGCAGAATCCTCAGCAGCAGCGCTTAATTTTGCAGTAAATTCAATCTTGGTTTTGTGAAGCCCAGCTGGGAAACTTGTGCCTTTTGTAGGAATCCTAAAAATCATCCGTGTCCTGGAGTAACAAACCAGCTGCCTTGGTCGTGGCTGTGCTCAGGTGTGGGCGCTATCGCCTCCTCGGTGGGCTGGGGGTGTGCGCCGCACGTACGCAACGGCTGCGACTGCGCTCGGCTTCAAAGCCACCTTGGCTTGTGGAGCCAGCGCGTTACGAAATGCCGTCTGCTGAGTCTCCTGCCCCAGAGAATGGCCCCGGGACTGGGAGATCAATAACTTTATTGGCAGAAAATTTGGGTGTACGTTTGAGGTCTGTTTGAGACTTTGCCTTGCAAATCTGCTGGGTCCTACCTGAGTGACTTCGGTCGGGCATTGGATTTTCCTCTCAATTTTGGAAGAACCAATGTGTCGACCCAAGAAGTGGCTTCTCCCAGTGACCGCTGAGCCTGAACCAGCGTGCACTGGGCATTTGTACAGGTCAGAAATCCAGGAGCAACCACCGACCTCCTGCAGAACCGAAAGTAGGTCAGAAGAATTTCTCTGCATTCGTTTCAGCTTAGGAAGCCTCTCCCTTCGTTCTTCAATCTTAAAAATTCAGGGATGGAAAATCCACCCGCTTTGGGATAAGCTGCCCCGTGCGTGCCTGCCTCGGCGCGCTAAAGGCTCGCACTTCGCTTCTGACATAACACCAGCCCTCAGCCATCACACCTCGGTATAGTTTGGTTCTGCGAACCCTCAGAGCCTGCTCAGTCCGGCCCCGAACGCAGTCGCTTCTGCAGCCTGCGACCCGGTCGCGCTAATGAGCTAAACAAGTTCAGCGAGGACCGGCTAAAGCGCCTGCCCGTGTTGCAGGGGATCCGGATAATTAATGTATGCTCAGACAGAAAAGCAGTGTTGTCTAATTAAAACGTCGTTGGAGAGGGAGCAGCCTTCCCTTCCCAGCTCTGATCTAAGCCAGTCCGTCGAGCTCGGTTAGTCCCTAAAACCTCCCCCTCTCATTTTCCCCGTTGAAGTAATTGCTCTCCGGGGGTTAAGGCTGCAGTCAGGGAAGTTTCCAAAGGCGTGGGAAGTTCTTGGATAAAAGGGTGCTACAAGTGGGCAGGGACTTGCTGGTTATTGGGGTGAAGATGCGCCGAAGATGCTGCCGTGTGGCACGGGGTGCAGGGCAGCGCGGAGCGAGGTCGGTCCCTCGGTGGGCGCCGACCTCCCCGCTCGCCCTCGGGCTGCTGTAGGACCCGAGATTCACGTGAGGCAGGGTGCCTGCTCACCGGAGCTCCTCTGGCCTTTGTCATCTGGATTAAGATACGTAAGAGCGGGGCCGTTCCCCGTGTCTTCTTCGAGCCGTGCTTTACTCCGGTGCTGGGGAATCGCCTCGATCTCTCTGTGGATGCTGGCACGCAGATCTCTAGTAGCAGGCCAGCCTTTTTGGGGAGCGGCGCATGCACTGAGCCGGGCTTGCACTGAGCCGGGCTTGCGCAGAGCTGGGCTTGCACAGAGCCAGGAGCAGCAGCCGCCGTCTTGACGCTGGTGCAGGTGAAGTGGTGTCAGCTTTTGCTTTGGGTTTTGCAGCACACTGAGGGCTGAGTGGGGACAGGGATGATGGGATGGGGTGTCACCCAGAGCCCCCCGGGAAAGGTGCGGGATCCTGATGGGCTGGGAAGCGTCTGCTCTTTGTCTGGCTCCCCGGCACCTTCGTGCCACTTGCTCTGGCCTTGCTGCTGCCGTGGTTTGCAGGGGAGGATCTTTTTCCTTGAATAAGGAGCAGGGAGGAAAGCTAGCTTTGGGCCAGGTTGGCTGGGCTGGGCTGGGCTGGGCTGGGCTCAGCCCCCCAGGAGCTCACCGCTGCAAACGGCGTGACGCTGGTGATGCTGGCAGCACCATCGCTCCCACATGGGATTTTCTCCCCAGTGACTCTGCAGGTCCCATGGCACGGGTGGACAGGGCCAAAACCTGCGGGTTTTGGTTGGAGGAGGAGAGGATGAGACCTGCTGAGGAAGGAGGGTGTCCCGGTGCGGGCCACCAAGCCTGGTGTGAGAGGAGGGAGAGGCGGCTGCGAGGCTGAAGCTCACCCCGCTTCCGGGAAGCTGAGTCATCTGTTTGCCCGTCCCGTCTGGGACACCCCACGGCCTGTGCTGGGGAGCGATGCCACCCCCGTCCTGCAGCCTGGGGAGGTGTTCAGGTGTCCCCAGGAAGCACACTGGCACTTTTGGGATGGCTCCAGAGGGTCCTCAGGGCCCCTGGGCATCTCCTTTTCAACATCTTGGTGGTGACTTGGGAGCTTGAATCCTGTTGGGTTTGCTGGTTTGGAGTTTGTTTGATTTTTTTTTTTTTTTTTAAAAAGAACCAAAATCTGAAGTTTTTCCAGGGGGTGGCAGAGCACCCGCTGCAGGGCGTCCGCACCAGGCTGGGCAGAGCCGTGGAGGCGTCGCGCTGGCCCCGGGGAGGGCAGGGGCTGGCCAGAAAAAGGGGG
>NW_009259033.1:397366-397755 GCF_000687185.1 Egretta garzetta | reverse complement strand
CCAGCCGGCGCTGCCCTGGCCCTGCTCGGCGTCCTGGTCTACCTGGGCGCCCTGTGCGCTGCCTGCAGACGGTACGCGCTGCCCGCAGCCCCTCTGCTTTCCCTCCTGGTGCTGGGGATGGGGTTGGGGGACCCTTGGTGGCACGTGGTGGCTGCAGGTGGAGACCCTACATGTGCCTGTCCTGAGCTGGGTCCGCTGGGATCTGCTGCTCTGCTCACCCCGAAACCCCAGCCGCAGCCCCAGTGCCACTCTGCCTGGCCTGATCCTGCATCCCTGTGCCTCTGCTGCACCCCCTGCACCCAAAGGAGCTGGTACCAGCTGGGGATGGGGGGAGTGGCCTGGAGAGAGCTGAGCTGTGGGCGATGCTGGGGCGATACTGGGGCGATGCT
>NW_009259033.1:395974-396738 GCF_000687185.1 Egretta garzetta | reverse complement strand
GCTTGCTGCATCCCCAGCATCCCCCCACCTCCTCTCCTCTCCCCGCAGCCCAGCTGCAGGCCAGCCTGGATTTCCCCTGCACCGCGTTCCCCAGCGCCGGTGCCGATTCCCGGCAGAGCTCTGGCGTCAGCATCCTCCTGCACCGCGAGCTGCCCCAGAGGGAGGATGCCCCCCCGCCCCCCGCACCCGCCAGCAGCCAGGTTTCCCCCCCACGTGCTGGGCACGGGGAAGCCGATTACGCCTGTGTCCGCAAGGTGAAGAAGACGGTGCCTGTGGAGGTGCAGGATGGGACTGCGGCGGGGCCTCCCGCAGCGCCGCGGTGCCGGGATGGCACAGATGATGCTCCCCGGGTGAAGGTAGGGCTCTGGGGGGGTGGCAGGGAGGGGGCCGGTGCTGAGCTCGCTGGATGAGGCATTTGGGATGCCCTGCCTCCCTGTAACACCCGTGTTTGGAGCAGGGTGTAAATCAGGCTACTGCGTTTCCAGTGGAGCTTCCCAGGATGAAGCCAAGACCCGGAGGGCAGGCGATGCCCGTGGTGCTGGCCTCTGTGCCCCGCAAAAGGCTCCCTGAGTCACGCAAAAAGGGGGATCCCCATGGGTAATCCACTGCTGGGATCCTGTCGGGGGGCGGTGGGAAGCTGGGGGGCATGGGGATACCCCGCGGTGGGCTGGAATTGCCCCCGAGCCGCCACCTTCCTTTTGCAGCTGGAAGAGATGTACTCGACGGTGTGCAAGGCCTCCAAGAAGAAAGCCCAGGACCCCACG
>NW_009259033.1:394478-395308 GCF_000687185.1 Egretta garzetta | reverse complement strand
CCCGGGCCGCTGATGGGGACCAGCACGGTAGCTCTGGCCGTGGCCAGGGCTCAGCCACGTGCCTCGGTGCAAGGCAGCACGGGCCACAGGCTCTGGTCCGGGGTAGCTGCCTGTCCCCTGCCACCCACTCCCACCTTTCGGAGGCGTGCAAGGGTGCCTCTGTGAACAGCCGCGGGGTGAACACCATTAAAAGGCTGAGAGGGGTTGATCCTGTTCAGGAGAACACGCTTTTAAACTGGATCTAAAGCCCTGGTTCTGGCGGCTGGTGCTGCTGCTGCAGCGAGCTGGTGGTGCTGGTGCTGGGAGAGCAGCTTTGGGTGCAGCGGAGCTGTAAGTGGGTGCCCCCACCCCCTTGGGTGGTTTTGCACCTCCCAGATGGGGATGTGCAGCCACCGAGAGCTGCTGAAATGGGGTGGCCCATCCCGGAGCAGGGACTTGCTCTGGGGCTTTGCGTGGGGTCGGAGCCGCGGAGCATTTGCATGGTGCTCGCTGCCCGCTCTCCTCCACGTCTCTCCCGCGGCCGCTGCAGCCTCGCAGATGCCAAAAATGCTTGGGAGAGCTGGATATGCACCCGGAGCCCTCGGACCCCAGGGCTCAAACTTTCCTCCTCGCCTCCCCACGGGGAGTTTGGGATCCCTGCCTTGAGAGATGCCTGGTGCCCCCTGGGCCGCCTGCCTGGGGGTGAGGTGTGACGGCACCGGGACGCGGGTGCGGTGCTGATGGTGGCCCTGGTCCCACCACCATCCCCCGGGGTGCGGGCTGGCCGCCCGGCAGCCATCCCTCCGCGGTGGCCTGGTGCTCGCCGGGGCTGGGTGGGACCTGGGGGAGGG
>NW_009259033.1:392397-394199 GCF_000687185.1 Egretta garzetta | reverse complement strand
GCTCTTCCTGCTGCCAGCCGCACCGCACCGGCTGGGGGGCTTCCCCCACGCTGCCCCCGGCCGCATCCTTCCCTTGCGCCCCTTCTCCATCGTCCCATCCCGCAGCTCCCCGGGGCTGGGTCCCTCCTGCCCTGCCCGAATCCCCTGGGAGCTGCGTTTGGGCTGCACCGGCCCCGCGCGGGAGCATCGCCTCCTTGCAGGACCAGAGCCGCTTCCCTCCCGGGGCAAGATGGACCCCACACCTCCGGCGGGGTCGGGAGGGGGGTACTACCGTGCCGCTTCCCCAGGCAAAGCACGGGGCTGCCCCCGGGCCAGGGGGAGCTTCTGCTCTTGCTGAGCTGGGGGTGGCCAAAGCATCTCCCAAACCTGCCCCGAGAGCGGCAGGAAGAGCCCCGTGTGCAGGGCTGCCCGCTTGCCCCTAATTCCTGAGCTTGCCCCCAATTCCCGCGCTGCCTGCGGGGCTCGGCAGAGCTGGACTCGCGTTTAAGTGTGAGAGCAACTGCCCAGTCCTTGGGGCGATGGAAAATGTGCCCGGAGCCCTGGCTGGAGGCTCAAAAACTGGGTGGTGAATGAAGGATCCATCCCGAAACATCGCTTGGAGTCTCATGGTCTGGCTGGGAGGGTCGGAGTGGGTGTCAGGGCGAGGGGAGCGGGTAGGGCTGGGAGCACCCCTCCTCATCCCAGGGGCCAGCGGGCTTCCCGCTCCTCCCCGCTGGCTGGATCCCACCCAGGGCCAGGCTCCCTGTCACGCTGCGAGGGGATGGTGCTGGGAGGGGACGGTGCTGGGATGGGACGGTGCTGGACGGTGCTGTTCCCACAAGGGGGAGTGAGCAGGAGCCCAGCACACACCGTACAGTGCTGCATGCAGCGCTGCACGGTGCTGCACACTGCATGGCCTGGCACGGTGCTGCACGCCGTGCTCCACACCCTACAGTGCCGTGCTCGGTAGGGTGTTGCACGGTGCTGCACGCCGTGCTGCACGCCCTACAGTGTTGTGCTTGGTGGGGTGTTGCACGGTGCTGCACGCCCTACGGTGCCACGCTCAATAGGGTGTTGCACGGTGCTGCATGGCCTGGCACGGTGCTGCACGCTGTTCTGCACACCCTACAGTGCCACACTTGGTAGGGTGCTCCATGCTGCTGCATGGCCTTGCGTGGTGCTGCACACGGTGCTGCACGCCCTACGGTGCCACGCTCAATAGGGTGTTGCACGGTGCTGCATGGCCTGGCACGGTGCTGCATGCCATGCTGCATGCCCTACGGTGCTGTGCTTGGTAGGGTGTTGCACGGTGCTGCATGGCCTGGCACGGTGCTGCACGCTGTTCTGCACACCCTACAGTGCCACACTTGGTAGGGTGCTCCATGCTGCTGCATGGCCTTGCATGGTGCTGCACACGGTGCTGCACGCCCTACGGTGCCACGCTCAATAGGGTGTTGCACGGTGCTGCATGGCCTGGCACGGTGCTGCATGCCATGCTGCATGCCCTACGGTGCTGTGCTTGGTAGGGTGTTGCACGGTGCTGCATGGCCTGGCACAGTGCTGCACATGGTGCTGCACGCCCTACGGTGCTGTGCTCGGTGGGGTGTTGCAGGGTGCTGCACGGCCTGGCACGGTGCTGCACGCTGTTTTGCACGCCCTACAGTGCGAGTGCTGCACACTGCATCACGCTGCATGGCCTGGCACGGTGCTGCATGGCACGCCGCACGGCGTTGCGTGCGTATGGTGCTGCACGGTGCCGTGTGCGGTACGGTGCTGCACACTGTTGCACCCCCTCTTGCTCTGCACCCCACACGGCTCCGCCC
>NW_009259033.1:391857-392365 GCF_000687185.1 Egretta garzetta | reverse complement strand
GGGGCCTGCCAGCAGCGTGCGGCTCTGCGCCCAAACCAGCTCCACACCCATGCAGCTGCGTGCGCCGTGTGGCTCCGGACCCCAAACAGCCCCATGCAGCTGCACCCCCCACATGGCCCTGCACCCCGCAGGACCTGTCCCCCTGCAGCTCTGTACCCACCGAGCGCAGCCAGGCAGCGCAGGAGGGACGGGCAGCGCAGGCGAGGCCCTGGCTCCCTCTGCAACCCCACTGGGGAGAGAGGGGCACCACAGCCCAGAGCTGGCCCCAGCGAGGGCATCCAGGGACCGCAGGGGCATCTCGCAGGGACGTGGCACCGGGATGCCACCCTGCAGAGCCACCCTGCCCGGGAAGGGGGTCAGGCTGGTGGCACCGGAGCCCTTGTGCAACGGGCAGGCGATGCTCGCGGGAGTTGCACAACGCCGAAGCTGCTGGAGCCGCCAGCTCAGCGCTTCGGCCGGCGTTAACGATTAAACCAGAGCGGGGGGCGGCCGGCGGGGGCCCCACCCG
>NW_009259033.1:390406-390825 GCF_000687185.1 Egretta garzetta | reverse complement strand
AGCCCCGCTCTTCTGGGTGGCTCTCGGCAGCGTTTCCTCATGGGGGGCAGGACTGACCCAACCCGTGTGGGGCTGGGGACCCCTTTCCCACCAGGAACCGTTCCCGCACCCCAAAAATCCAGACACCCCCCACCCCAGCAGAAGGACACTGTAACTTTTGGGGGAGCCCTATAGCTGACGGGGGAGCCCTATAACTTCCAGCGGGTCTAAAACTTTGGGGGGACCCCTCTCAGTTTGGGGGTGTACAACTTTGTGAGGAGCCGCACAACTCCTGGAGAACCCCTGTAAGTTATGGAGAGGCCTAGAATGGGGGGGGGCATAACTTTTTGGGGGGAACCCCAGGAGTTGTTACGCTCACAAGGTTCAATTCTGTCACTTTGGAGGAGCCGCAGGAGTGTGGCAGCGGAAGCCGCGCACTT
>NW_009259033.1:388136-389222 GCF_000687185.1 Egretta garzetta | reverse complement strand
CCCCCCCGCTGGATCCCAGCCCCGGGGGGGATCTGCTCAAGGGTCTGCTTGGAGAGAGGGATCCGCTCAGCCCACCCGTGGGTGCTGCTGTCTGGGGGCAGTCCCGTCTGCTCCTTGCTCCGCGGCGGGGGGGATCCCCACTGGATCCCCGCTGGATCCCAGCTCTGCCCCAAAGGATCTGCTTGGGATCTGCTGGAAGAGGGATCTGCTGAGTGCCAACACGCCGGTCGGCAGCGCTGCTGTCCCGGACCAGCCCAGCCTGGTTGTGCAGAACTTAAGGGGGGGATCCCTGTGGGATGCCAGCCCGACTCTGGGAGATCTGCTTGGGATCTGCCTGGAGAGGGATCTGCTCAGATCTGCCACGCAGCCAGAGGACGGCGATCTCTTGGAGCAGACCCCGTCTGCTCCCCACTCTGCAGAGCTTCAGGGGGGTCCGTGCTGGATCCCAGCCCTTTGGGATCCCCCAGGAGTCTGCCTGGGGAGGGATCCACTTGGCGCTGACAGTCGGCCAATGGACGCGGCTGTCTCGAAGCAGCCCCGAGGAGCGCAGCGAGTCGGCTCCTTCCTTTGCGAGGCTCAGGGCAGATCCCTGCTGGATGATCTGCCCAGGCACAGCTTGTAGAGGGATCCCCCAGGTCACCAAACTTGGCCAGTGAGTGCCGCTGACCTGGGTCAGCCCCCCGGGCAGGGCTGCTCCCCGCTTCTCGGGGGGGGGATCCCCACAGGGCCCCAGCCCAGCACCTGGGATCTGCCTGGAGGGGGATCCACTTGATGCTGGCGCTGGGTCAGTGGGTGCTGCTCTCTCCTATCGGCATGGCGGGGCTAAGCCTGCTCCCTGCTCTGGGGGGATCCCCGCTGGATCCCAGGTGATCTGCTGAGAGCGGGATCCGCTCGGTGCTGTCATGTGGCACGTGGGTGCTGCCCCCGTGGAGCCACCCTGCGGGAGGGTGCCAGGTCTTCTCCTGGCTCTGCAGAGATCCCTGCTGGATCCCCACTGTGGCCCTGGGGATCTGCGCGGGGAGGGATCAGCCGGGGGGCGGCAGCGCTGGGAGCAGCCTTGCAGGAGGACGCTCCCTACTCCCGCCT
>NW_009259033.1:382737-383651 GCF_000687185.1 Egretta garzetta | reverse complement strand
CATCGCCCCATCCGCCCGCAGAGGAGGAGGAGAAAAAAAATCATATATATATAAAAAAAGAAGACAAAATTGTAGCAGCAATTTCCCAATTTATTGAAACTGATTGATTTTTGCAAGTATGTCTACGCTAAATCCCATCACAAAGGAATTCTGATCAAGGGCCCCGCAGCCCAGCACCCGGGCGCCCGACGGGAACGTACGGCCCTAACCCCCCCCCAACTACGGTTACAGAAAATCAGTACAACACAGCCACGTTCTCCCACTGACCTCTGGTTCCTAAAATCTCCTCAACCTCCCCAAAATATTAAACACATCTTCAATACAAACACAGGTTTATAATAATTAATATAAAGTCAGTATAATATAGAATATTCCCAGCAAAAAAAAAAACAAAAAAGGAAAAAAAAAAAAAAATCAACCATCTTCAAACGCTGTCCTGTTTAGCTTTATTTTTGCAGACAGGTTTAAAGCACGTTGAAAAATAAATATATATGGAAGCATACACACAGCACTCTTACTACGCGGAACGCGAATAAAAACCAAGGCAGAAATTCAAAACACAGTAGAGGATCAAACGGCGAAAGGAACCCTTGCGTATGGCTTGCTCAGGAGTCGCACGTGTCACAGAGTGAGCGGCAATCGGGGGAGCTGTCACCCTATCGCAAAAAAAATTCCAGTTTTTGCGTTATTTTCATGGAGTTTCTTTCCTAAAGGGCGATGTGCAAAAAGGGGAAGCGTCGAGGCGGGGGCGCCCGAGCCCCCCGTCCAGGTCCTCGATCCCAACGCGCGCGCCCAACGCCGAAGCAACCCGGCGTTTAAACAAAGGCATGAGTCGAGAGGAGAAATAAAAACCTTTCGTACGTTCCTTTTGTACGAAAAGGAATTTCCTTGCGTAGTCCAAAACACTGATTTTT
>NW_009259033.1:376134-382520 GCF_000687185.1 Egretta garzetta | reverse complement strand
GGCCACCTCGCGCGGGATGGGGGGGGGGATTCCTGGGGGGGGGCCCCGGGAGGGCGAGGGCAGGACGATGCTGCCCGCACCCCGCTCCGCACGAGAGGGTCCTCCTGGCACGCTCGCGTTACTTAAGAATAAAAAATAAATGAGGATAATAAAGAAATTCAGGGAGGAACATTGACACGTGAGGAACGCTTAAAATCAGCCGCAGGTTACTGGGACCACGCGCATCGATTTATTTACCCATAGGGGAGTTATTTTTCTGAAACTCTCTATATACACACATATATATATTTAGAAAAAATTAAAAAAAGGGAACCTCAGTGAAGTATACAAAGCCCTGGGGGGGGGAAATACAAAGACGAGATGCGAGAGGTTGCTGGAGCCAGCGTGGGATAGCACAGGCGGAACTACCGGGGGGTCTGTCGACATCTCGAGGAGCAGAAGTTTGCATAGGCAGCAGATCCGAGCTGCGCCCGGAGAGGAGCCCGAGAGGTCCGGTCAGACGGAGCAACTGGTGAAGTTTTTATAAAGTTTCAGCATTATTTAAAAAAAAAAAAAAAAAAAAGCCCAACTTCCTTTTTTGACCCCAAAGCCTCACGAAGCACCCGCCGGAGCATGGAAGATGACAGACGAATTCCTGCCTTGCCCAATCTGCACGCCTCCATCGAAACAAAGCACTTAAAATAGCCGTCGGGGTTCGAAGGGGTTTATTTGGTGTACATCGGGCGTTAGGAATACAGAAGCGTTTGCTAGATTATCATGGCAGCATCGGAAAAATGAGCTTTTACCGGGATTTTCCGATTTTCTCTCCTTTTTTTTTTTTGATTTATTTTTTTGCATCCGCAGCTCAAAGAGCTTCCAAGCAGCACCCTCAGGAAACGCTTCGGAAAGCCACCCGGATTGCTGCCCACCCGTAAAAAAAAAAAGAAAAAAAAAAAAAAAAGGAAAGAAAAGAAAAATAAACTAAAATAAAGTATTTCCAAAGTAATGCTGATCAGCCCGTAACTCCGATTATAAAACCCGAGTCACCCAAGGGCGAGGGCAGGGAGGAGCGAGGAAGAGGAGGGCTCTAACCGACCTCTCCCGCTCCTCCTGGGAAGGAAGGTACGACAGCGGATGCACACAGCGGCATCGGAGCAGACGGACGAGACGGAATGTCACGGAAACCGAGGGGGGGTTGAACAGTTTGGCTTTTACGTATTTTTTTTTTTTTTTTAAATAGATTTTTACATACAAAAAGCAAAGCTACAGCGATCCCTTAAGTACTGGATGCGTTTGTCTACAGGGAACAGGCGAGGCTGCGAGTTCAGGACCTCAGGCCCCCCTTACCCCCCCCCCTCCATATTTACAGGATAAATGACAATAAATACAGAGCCCGCACTCCGAGAGGGAAAAGTCAGGGTAGTGAAACAGCGACCTCGCTCTGGGACCCCCCCCAAAACCACTGCTGGGAGGGGGGGGGAAGTATACAAAGGTCCAATTGGAAAATACGGGGTTCGTTTAAGTCTTTTAAATACGGGCGGGAGGGCTTGGCAAGAAGCTAAAATGCCAAATTGGATTTTTGCAGTTTAATGAAAACATTTCTGCGTGACCCTACCGCTCTACTCTTTATGTGTTTGAAGAGGAGGGTTTCCCATTCCCACTGGCAAACAGCAGTGAAGTCCACTTAACTCCTCCGATCCTAAGGATCAGCGGCAGCAGCGACAGCGCTCGCGTGGCCGCGCCGCGCCGGACGGAGGATTTTAGGCCAGACCCATGTTCCAAATCGCTGACCTGCACTAAACCCGACAGACCGGGAGCCTGGGAGGTGCTGGAGGCTCCCAGTGAAGGCGATCACCGGCGCCAACCGGGATGATGCACGCAGAGAGGCAGCGGCGAACGTTTGCAAGGAATTGAGGAACAGAGAAAGGGATCGAACGCCAAAACCTGGGATGTGACTTCAATGGGGGAATGAATGAAGAACCGGCTACTGCAGGTGCCGGGACCAAGGCTCCCACCACGCTCCACCAAATCCTGGCATCAAGTGGCTTAAATCCTTCAAGATTATTTGCTCTACTGGGGTTTGCTGTACAATATGCTTTTTATTTCCACTGCTGGGTGGACCCAGGCGTTTTGTTAGGGACCAGCAGACCTGCAGGATCCCCCGCAGGGATCGCCTGTCCCACCACGGGAGGAAAATAGCACCGTGAGTCATTTGGCTTTCTGGTAACGGGGTTGTCTTTTGTGGCAGGTTTCGAGATACCATCGTCACAGACATCGTATAAAATTGCTCCGCGGCACAGGAAGAGTGAGGTCTTCGGCTTTTTTTTTTTTTTTTTAATTTTTTAAAAAAAAAGCACCAGAAGCAAAGAGGTGAAGGGTAAAACAAGCTGCTTCTCAGGAAGGAGACGCTTCCAACGCGCTTTGTTGCTGTTGTCATTTAGGAGTAGCTGGAAGAAGGCAACGGTGGCCGATATGAACAAGGAGAATCCAACTACCCGGAGCAGCCCCATGTTAGGAGCTGCTGGGAGAGAAACCTGGTTGTTTGTTTTTTTTAAAAAAAGGGTAATTTTGAAAATTTACACGGAACCAGTGCAGCTAGAACTGAAAGTTTTCATCATGAATGAAGTAGGCGCTAGGCCTACCAATGATGAATGAAATTTTTTAGCTTGGCAAGGAAGAACAACGTACCCAGGTGAAGTCCTGGCCCCACCTAAGTCTGCGGGATGGGAGCAGCAAGATTTCCAGCCAGCTGGGATCTCCCCACCTTGGCTTCCCACGTTTCCCAGTTCATCCTGCCCTTTGCTACTCTTTGCATATATTTACGAAAAAGGCAGCTGAGCAAAGGGGGAAAAGTGAAGATATTTGCAGAGAACGACAGGTAGAGAATTACCCGTGTCCTTTATAGCAAAGGGTGCTTCTGGAAGCACCAACACGCGTTTCAGCGACCGCAGAGAACCCAGGCTGGAAGATGGGACGTGGGTAAGACGCCAGTAGGTCCAAGAAACGTCATAACCTTTCTTTTTTTGACAGTGATTCTTTTGGAAGCTAAGAATCTAAGACAGAGATTTGTAAGGCTGTAATCTGACTTGCTTTTTGATCGATTTGGCTCCATAAAAAAAGAATAAAAACTCTCTTTAAGTAACTTTGCAAAAGGCCCATATCATCCAGGGAAGCCCTCCAACACATACATCGATTTGCTTTCACAACGTTAGCTTGTAATTCCACCACTGCCGGGATTTTAGCACACAGACAAAGTGTTAAAAAAAAACCCCAACAACCACTGAAAAACAACAACAACAACAAAACAAAAAAAACCAACCCTGCTTCAGACACAAAAATCTCCCCGGTGCTCGGGTGAGGGTGGGAAGGGTACAAGGACTCATGCTTCACCCAGCCTCCCCATCGCGCAGCGCTCACACTTGCAGAAACTCTACCTCACTTGCATGCAACCTGGCTGGCTCGGCCGGAGGGGCGGCCGCGGTCGGGGCCGTTCGTGAAGGGAGAAGGGGGAAGGCGAAGTCAGTCGCGTCGCTGGAAGCGACTTTGCTAAGACAGTATCTGAGTGGAACAGAGAAGGACTTGTTTAGAAAACACAAGAGTTATTTTGCACACATGGACAACAACAAGGCTACTTAGTTTTTCCAACATACTCCTTCCTCCCCCACCCTCCCTCCCCCTACAAACAACAGAGCGAAACAAAAACCGGAAGGGGCAAAAAAAAAAAATCCCTAAGAAATCCAGGTAAAATCCTTGTCGTTCTCCCCAGAGTTGTCCTGCTCCTGCGGAGAGTCGACATCTTTGTCATCATCTAAAATCACATCATCTTGTGACATTCCTACGTCATCCTTCCACTTGATGTCGTCATCGTCGCCCATCTCCTCGTCTCCTTCCACTTTGATGTCATCTGGGTCTTCCATGTACTGGCCTTCCCCGGGGTAGCACTCGTCCGGAGACCCTTCTCCTCCGTTGTGGTCCAGGTGACCAGCTATGCCTCGACCCGAGCAATCGGCACAAACTCCGTGGCGGCGAGAGCCGTGCTTAATCCCCACGCTGGCCGCAGACATGAACACTCGGTTGCACACTTTGCAGACGTATTTTTTATCTTTGCTGTGGACCTGGAAAAGGAGAACCCATCAGAAACGTTAATGCCAATGGAGACACGCTGAGAGCTGCAGGGCAAAAGCAAAAGCACCGCAGCCCACCACTGCAACGCGAGATGGTCACGGGCTTTTGGTGCTGAATTTAAACCCTCCGTGGTTAATTCAGCCCTGTAAAGGTGTCACACAATGGGAAATCCTTTTGAGACTGCCGTTGGACCACCAAACTAGTCATTTTGAGAGGAACTTTCATCACTCACAGGTTTTTTCTCCCCTTTTCTTTTTGTTTTTCTGGGATGCAATTGTTGCATTACACCATCACCACGAGGAAAACCTTAAAAAGGGAAAAAACTCCACCAGCCCCAAGCACCAGCTCTCCGCAGACCAGAAGGAGACCAGGTGGAGCAGAACCACCACCATCAACCCGGTGTTAACATCATGCTAATTTTGCTGTCTCGCTCCCGACTCCACCGCTGCCAGGAACCAAAGAGTAGGAGCACCGTTAACGCATCCCGTATCTCTCAAAATAAGAAAAAAAGAGCAGCCGAATGCAATTCTAACCTTATTTCTGACTACTTTGGTGGCTGAAAAACGGTGTGTCACAACTGTTTCTGTTCTAGAAATCGTGCTGCTTTTCATGTCCGAGAGTAGCCGGCGTACAGAGCTGTCGCGCTCACAGAACAAGCGCTAAGTGGGAGAATGTTCTGCAGGCTACCAGAAATGACTTCAAGATTCAAACTTCACCGCACAATGAGCAAAATTACGTACTTTGAAGGGCACAAAAACACCTCAGCAAAGGTGAAATCCGTCGCTGGCTACTTTTGCCCCGTGTGGAAGGCAAGGAGCTTGCTCAGAAATGCTCACCTGCTCCTCTCCCAAAGGAAAGGGCCAACCAGGGCAGCGAGAATCCCAAATTCCACCAATACCTCATCAGGTACTTTCATTTATATATATATGTGTGTGTGTGTATATATATGTGTGTGTGTATATATATATATGTGTGTGTGTATATACACGTGTGTGTGTGTATATACACGTGTGTGTGTGTATATACACATTATATGTGTATATATATGTATGTATATTCATGTGTATATATATGTGTATATGTGTATGAAAGTGTGTAAGATACACATATATATTCATTTTATTTATGTATATAAAATAGTTCAGTTGGAAGGGACCTACAACAACCATCTAGTCCAACTGCCTGACTGCTTCAGGACTGACCAATATCTGTTATACACATTTTTTCTTTTATATATATTTTTTTTAATATATTAACACTGGCACTGATCAGCAGGAGACGCTTTTGGAAGCGGAGGAGGTTCCACCGTGCACTACGCTGTTCAGTGACCGGTGATTTGGGGTCGTGCTGAGCCAGCCGTTTCACGCAGACCATCAGCAACCAGAGCCTCTGGGCACGTACCGCCAGCGCCTAATCCCTTTTTAACTCATTTATCCTTTTCATGCTCACAACAGCCCGCAGGAAAGGTTTTGCTGGTGGAAAAGTCCTTCCTTTTATTTTAAACCAGCTGCCCGGCGAGGCCGGTTCCCCGTTCCTGCCCCAGCACGGGATCGCCTGCTCTCACGACCGAATCCTCCACAACCCTGCGCTCATTGCTCATCCGGAATACCCAGCCGAGCTAAAGGTATTTGGGAAGAGGACAAATTGACCCATCTTCCCCCTGCAGCCCTCCCTACCGCAGGACACGCGCTCAGGCTTTGTATCGCAGCGGTCCCAGCCGCGTTCAAAGCCTAAGAGCTCTTCTCATCTGCTCCGGCTTCGGGTTCTCCTTGCTCCAAGCTAGTCCCCGCAATGAATTCTTCAACCACATCAAGCAAAGTCATTGTATTATTTTTTTTAAACTACATGTAAGCTTTTTTAAAAGCAGTTGGACAGGGCTGGTCAAAGCCACCTAACGGGGCTCAATAGGTATCACTCATTTTTAACTGCTAGAATGATTTTTCAGGCATCAAAAGCTGAATAGGATTACAGAAGGTGGTCAAGGGTGCAAGATAAGGGCTAAAAGAGCCATACAAAAAAGAAATTATAAAACAGGCACTAAAACGATGCGTAATTGAAGTATCTGTAAAAAACCTGAATCACATCTCTCCCTCTTTTCCAACACTGACAGTTCAGCCAGCGTATTCGAAGCAAACTGTATTACTGGATGCAGCTGAACAGAAATTAATCTTATTTCCCTTCCCGCCACACTAGTAAGTATTAAACACAGAAATGGCGTTTGGCCCCCGGTAGCTGAAAATGCCATTAGAAAGACCATCTTCTAACTGACTAAATACCAATAT
>NW_009259033.1:374616-376110 GCF_000687185.1 Egretta garzetta | reverse complement strand
GGGTAAAATGTGCTGCCAGCATCCTCAGTTTCTGAAGAAAAAAAATGAAAAAAGGGGGAAAAGTTCTCAGAAATAAAATGATGGAGGCAACCAGCTGGCACGACAAGGTGTTCCCTGCTGCAAAACCAGCAACAGAGCTCGAAATCTGGGCGCTTGGAGCAGGGCTCAGCTCGCTGCTTGGATCTGCCTCCCGAACACCAGAACCCCAAGGAAATAACGGAGGGACATGGCGGGGAGCAGGCAGTCCCCCGAGCAGATGGCTGGGCACTCATCCGAACGGACCCGCACGCGGGGAAGGAAGCGGCAGGAGGTGGTGGGGTTCTGGACACCATAGCAACTCGGGACGTTGATCACGCCGGTGCAAGGGGCCGGGGCTGACCGCCCGCCTGCTGCCGTTTGGCAAGCCGTGCCGTGCCACGCCGCGCCGCCGGCGTCTGCTGCAAGCGGACAACTGGCTGCCAGCTGACCGGGCAGCAGCTCTTCCCAGGAAAAAAAGCACAGGCTTTTGCAAGAGCAGCAGGGATGGAGCAAGCTGTGTACGTGGTGCAACGCCTGCACTAACAGCCAAGTTCACTATGGATTTTCAAAAATAAAACATTAAGAATAAAAAAAATTAAAAACGCTACCGCGAGGAAAGAAAAACTCAGTGGGCAAACAAACCCTCTCTTTCCCACCTGAATTTATCCTGCGGGTTTTAAGCAGTTTGCAGGCACTCGCGATGCTGCGACAGACCAGGTAAGGAAGCTCGGTATGTATGGAACCATATGGAGTCAAGTCACTTCAAACTAGAGCCAAAAAACTTTTGGGTAAGTTTGATTTTTTTCAGCTGAAAACCTTGAGGGTATGATGGGGGTAGCGTGTCCTTCTGGACACAGCCTCTTCACTGTAACGGGGTGAGAAGCCTCGGCTTCTGCTCTGCCGCCACACAGAAGGGTCACTTGAGATGCAAAGGCTTTTAAGAAAGAAAATCTTGGTTTTACTTTGATATTCCAATTCAAAAGAAAACAAGCGTTGCTATTCAATTTAGATTTTATATAAAGCCTATAAAAAGTCGCTTTTTAATTTGAGCTAAACAAAATAAAATAGTCCCTTTGGTCTTTGGTTACCAGTTGAGGAACTGAGAGGAGCGTGGATTTTGGTGTGTTAAAGCTACTTCCTTTTCCTACGCTGTTATTTTTATAACTTGTATTTTTATTTGGCACACACCGGCATTCACTGCTACAGATTTACCCCAGAGTTGACAATTAAGCCCCAAAACGTCACACGCACCGGAAATAAGACGTCAAGACGAGCAAAGCGTACGAATCCAGCAGTTGATCTTGCCACAAGCGCTCCAGACAACCTGCACGACTGCTTTTGTAAAGGAAGAGCACGGTGACATTTGCATATAAGCAAATGCCCCTTTTCGTAGTTTCCTTTCGAAAGAAGCTTCAGAAAAACAATGAAACCGGAATTTTTCTGAGGCCTTACTTGTAAGAGTACCCAACCCCGCCC
>NW_009259033.1:352021-374601 GCF_000687185.1 Egretta garzetta | reverse complement strand
CATCCTTTTTTTTTAGTGCATCCATTCCAAGATACCTCAGAGTAATTTATGGTCGTTCGGAAATGAAAACAAATCAGTATTGCCTGTGTTACGCTTTTTTTTTTCAAGGAATTGGCACTAAAAATTTGTAATCCAAGTAGTATTTTCTAAACTAGCTTCGTTCCTGACATAAAAGAAGTCATCGAGAGGCTCAGACAGACATATATCCCCTCCCGTACGTGTTCACCAACGGGCGATCGCATCTCCCTGGGCGTCTAACAGCACCTGACCTTCAGACTCAACAGAACCGAGCCGCCCACCTAGAATGATTCCAGCAGCAAAAACCTGAGAACTAAAATTAATTTGCAGATCACCTCTGTTTCACTCCTGGAGGGTATAACGCATTTTCCTGCCCTCCCCGTGGTACATAAAGGTACGCTGATTCTCTGTAGTAGAGAAATTTATAGAGCAAGGAAAGGAACTGCAAATTTAGTTACGCTTGGCCCAAGCTGCATCACTGCTGTTAAACCACCTCCGAGGGAAGGGGGACGCACGCGCCTGCGGGACTGGGATGAGGGTGTTAAAGTTCTTTCTGGCTTTTTGACACTTACAACCAGGAAAAACCTGAATGAGTCTAAGCACACCTCCTCCAGTAAGGTATTCTTTACAGTCAAAATTTAATAGATAATATAAATATGATATATACGGGTAATATAAATATGGGAAAAGTTCTTTAAATTACCCGAGCAAATCAGTTCTTAAGCCACTGAAACTGTCAATGCCCCTGTGATTTTTTTTTTTTAATACCTCACTGTATTAGAACCTCAGAGCTACCATCCCCAGTATTTAAAAAAAAAATCCAAGTTTTCTCTACAAGCTTAATTAGAGGCACAACAGAGCTTGCTGGCCTGCATTACCGAAACAATTACGTAGAAACTCTTTGCTCTTCCACAATATCACCCCTATACCAAGCTTTGAGAAACCACTTTAGGAGGGAAAACTAATTCTCCCCTGAAAAAATGCAAGATTTGGCTTAAAATTTTGTTTCTGAAGAAGCTGTGAAAAGCCAGACAGCGGCACCAGCCAGTCTCCTTGTCGGTTCTGAGCAGCCGTCTTTAATAAGGCGTGACATTATTTTTGATAACTAAGCATTGCCAGACCAGAGTAGCTTTGCCTCGAATTCTCCTTGCTGAGCGACTTATTGTAAAGCTTTCTGCATCGAGTCATTCAACCTATTAAAAGCAAACAAAAAAAATCCTTTTCCATCCCGAAGACAGCATTAGCTGTTCTACCTCCCGTCCCGAACGCCCAGGCTCTCCCCGGCAGTCCGGTGGGGCGTGGGAAGGAGGAGGCTGCGCCGGGGAGCGAGGCTGGGTTTGCTCAGCCCGGGCAGTGCCGACCGCTTCGAGGTGCAACCCAGGAACCCTCCGGCTGAGCTCGGAAGGCGGGTGGAGGTAAGCTCCAGGTGACAGGCAGCAAAACACCAGCCCTTTGAAAGGTGTGGGGGGGGAAAAGATACTGGAGAAACCTTCAGAGGAGCCCCAGAGGGGAAAACAGAACACAGACCTAAACCAGACGAAGCTCCTGTTGTCTTTAACCTGAAGAAATCGGCTGCTTCCACCCAAGGCCTGCCCTCTTACCAAGGTGTGTCGCTTCATGTGCTCCCGGCGGGTGAACTTCTTCCCGCAGATCTCGCAGGGATAAGGTCTTTCTCCCGTGTGGGATCGCATGTGTCTCTTCAGGATGCACTGATGCATGGCTGAAAAGCTGCAGTACGGGCACTTGAATTTCTTCCTGATGACGGTGAACTCGTTGACTGCAAGAGAGCAAGCAAAACACGCAGATTACTTTCAGAATGTCTCAGAACAGTCAGTCTTCTCGTTTACTATTCCACTATTAAATTGGTTCACTCTGAAATCACACTCTCGCCTCTTAACCTCCTGCATTTTTTTTTAATCCTTATACTCTATTACTGCACTTTTATTATTAAAGCTAAGAACTTCAAGTACCTTCAGCAGAGAAGCTTTTGAACAAGCCAGTACACAAACATTTAGCAACAGTCTGTAACACGCGTTGCCCAACGCCTGCTAAACGGCAAATAAAGAGGGCTGACAATCTGCTGTAATTCTGACTTATTACAACGAATTATCCTAAGTATCGAGACCTAAAATTCTAACACTATTATTTGTGGAAGAAGTAGCTAGCCGTGAACAGCAGACCACAAATGTAACACCCCGACAGCACCACGCGCTTTGGTTTTATTGACGGTGCGATGCAAGAACGTCATCACACGCTCCAGGAGGATTTCGGTGGAGGTGCAGAGGCTCAGGATTACCCAGAAGAAACAGGACAGTTACACCAAGCACACGCTACCTTATCCAACTCAACTGGTATTACCATGGCAGCATGGATATAGAAGTATAAAGGCATGCGTAACGTTGAATTACAGCACGACCCTTGCAAGCCTCCTTACAAGAAAACTCTTTGTAGCCCTTGATGGACTTCTTTCCTGTGTCGTGTCCCCCCCCAGTCATCTTTGGCTGAACTAGAGAAGGGGTGAACTCTTTGAAGCCCTTCTGACATTGTTGGTTCTTTTCTTCTCGTTGTCTCCTTAGAAGTGCACTGGGAGCGGACCCGGGGGACGCGTACGGTACAGCCAGCCCAAGGGTCTCATTTGCCAGAAGGATGCACATGGCAGCTGTGCTGGTATTTCCTCCTCCAAACAAAGTGAAAGCACAATATGCAAAATGCAGCAGGTAAACCAGAATATTTGCTATTCCCTGAAGACATCTGCCCGCTGTAAGTTTGGAAGCGACTGTCCGCATCGATATGATTTTACATCTCCACCTTCTAATAATTCTATTGCTTTCATTAGTATGTTAATTTTCACTCACTTTTCTCCCAGTTATTGTCATTTCTCAAAGCAATATATTGTTTATGTAACAGTGAGGGGGGGAAAAAAAAAAAAAGAACAGATGTTCCAGTTAATCACCTTAAGTACGCTATCGCGCATGTAAATGGCTCTTGGCAAATGAGAACAGCCGATGTAGGGGCGCGCAGGGAATAAGAGAAATACCAGACCAGCTATATGGCTCCTAACGTACCAAGTACGCCGTGGTATTTTTAGATGCTTATTGAAATGTTGTCTTCTACAGAGGCCCTACCAGCTGAAGGCACACTGCGTGCTCTCAGCATCCCACAGATAATGCCCTGGGAGTTACGTCGTACGCTGAAAACCAGCGACTTAAAAATGGCTTTTTTTAAGAAAGTCAGTAGGCCCACGTAGTCGGTGGTGTTTACTTTAATGCCCGATTTGTGGGCTTCTTTTTCCTTCTGTTCTGAAAATTGTCTTTGTCTTGTATTTGCAATACAGGTAAACCAACGTGAGAGGTAACGACGGTTGTCGCTCACCTACGAGTTCAAACTACATGATGCTATTAAGAGACATCTTCAAAGAGGGGAACGCCAGCCTTCGCAATCAGAGCAAACATTTCAACCCAAGCTCATCTTAGGAAAGTACTCTACGAAGTTTTTTATTGTTCTAACGCAGACTAAAAGTATGGTTCAAGATCTTAAAAGTTGTCATGATACGAATTCTGTCTTTGCATTTGTTTTGGTTATTTGGATATAGAATTGGATCTCATGGTCTCAGATTCTTCCCTTGTGCGCCTAGCTTGCTGCTTTGGGCTGCTCAGCAACTGTGGTGGTCCACCCTTTTATTTTTTGGTGGCTTGGTGGGGTTTTTTCAGCACATTTGTAAAGCTGTCAAGAGAATTTTCTAGCCCAAGGGAAGTTAAAAAAAAAACCCCCAATGTAGAGCCTACTCACCACTCACCTGGGCCACGGCCGCAATAGTGACGACAGGGAAAGTGAGCGCTAAGAACGTTTTATTCACCCGCCAGTAAAGATTACTGGCTGCGATCAGGCAGAATTTGGAAGGGCCGGCTTCAAGCGACTTGCACGGCTTTGGGAACCTCCCAGAGGAGACGGTTCAGCGTGGCCCGACGCCCAGAGCCTTGTGCAAGCCCTCGGTGAGAACCCAACCCCCTGGCTGGGCTGCACAGCCCTTCTCCCACCCCATGCCTAACTTCTGATTTACAGTAACTTGTGTGGGTTTTTTAAAAACAAATAGGATATGAAAACCCTTTCTCTTTTATATTACAGAAAAAATATTTTTGGTTTATTTTCTCCTTTGGATCTGACACCCCCTTGTCTATGCAATCAGAGGCAAGGAGCCCACTTTCTCCTAGAGGGAAGTCTTAAGCAAGTATCAGTGTTATGACACAAAGCTATTTATGATAAATACGTTCCTGGTTTGATCTCGTAACGGCTCGATTATTAGCGATAGGCCACACAAATACTTACATTGCCCGGGATCACTATAAACCTATTACTATGGAGTCTAGACAGGGTAAGCAAGCTATAAGCTGATCCAGGGAAGCCAAGAGGGGACGTGTAACCCTCCTTCCTCCGGTCCAGGGCCACATCCAGAACTAAACACCACAACCACGCTACACGTGTAGACCCCAGCTCGCAGGATGAGCTGCTCAGCAAGTCAGGCTTCACCACCTCACACTGGAAAAAACTGACCCGCAGGAACCAGATACCAAGATCACGAAGCAGAATTGCTTTAGAGAGGAGAATACCACAGAATCCCGCGTTTCCCCGCATCGCCAGGTTGTGCCCGATGCCGTCATTTCCTAAACGACCAGATGCCTCCTCTCATTTACCGTCCGTCCCTGCCCCTCCGCTTCACGGCCCAGCTACCGTGGAAGCTGAAAAGGCGGCTCGGAGCCTTAGGTGCCCAACCTGCACCACCGGTACGCTGCTTTCAATCACCAAGAGCCACCTAGACTGTTACGTTTCCAACACACAGATGTATTTCCAACAACACATTTGCAACACCTTCTGATTTCAAGACCCCTCGTGCTGACTTTTGCCTGTATTCAGCTCAAATCGCTCGAGAACGACCTTTTCAGCTTCTAGTAGGCTTGTATTCAAAAATAGTCACGGAACACTTTTTGCAGCTCTGGTTTTATTAAAAACTAATTTTTCACCAAATAGCCACATATTTTAGTTCTTGTAGCTACAAAAGTAAACACCCGAAAAAGAACATCACTGTTAGAAAAATAGCTGTATATCGCAGAGTTAACATTTTCACAGTCCTGTTAAATATATGCACCCACAAGTACATATATTTAATGAACGACATACCAGCTTGGGCATGAGGACAGTCCTTTGTCTCAGTGACAATATTTTAGAGAGCTTATGTATAGCAGCATTAAGGTCCTAGGAAATAGCCTTTACCAAGATCATCAAGACTATTAACAGCAGTGCCATAGGGAACCAGCTCCTGGACACGACTACAGGAGGAGCAGCACCGAGAAATGGAGAAGGTAACACAAACAGTGCCATCGTAAAAAATCTATGTACTTAACTTCCCTGAAGTGTTTACAGAGGATGTGCATTTTTAAAACCAACATAATAACATTTGGAAAAAAAGCCTTTGGTCTCATCATCTCAAGTAACTTTACTTAATTTCATCAATTTTTAAAATTTTTTAATGAAATAGGCTCCTACAGTGCTGACTTGAGAAGGAAAAGCACTGGTGATATACTGCCTGACAGAGCTCCTTTGTATTAACCGATTAATGAATATGTAGTTAATAATCACTGAAATTCTGCACTCATTTGGTTATTATGAAGAATTCACAAACGTTCAGTGAATTCTTGTCCACTTAATCTTCATTATATTTAAGGTTATAAACAGCAAGGTACAATTTCACTGTCAAACTCACACTTCCCATCATCTTCCCCTGCCATTTTCTAACACAAAAATCCTACTTTTAAAAAGTTTTCTACGCAAACTCTGGAAGCCTCTGCTACGTTATACCCTATGGTTCAAACGTTTTCAAAAACCTACTCCTGGTCCTGAAGGGAAACTCTGGAAATTCTCGGTGCTGAAGTCAGGAAGCACTCTGCTTACACAGGCCAAGTAAAATACTACCTAAACTTCTATTAGAGAGGAGGAGTTGACATGATTATAGAAAAATAATTCCATATTGAATTAAAACCTCAAATACGAGAAAATTGAGTGCACATGAAACATCATTAACTATTATCATGTGAACAAAGCCTTTTAAAATTTGCTGAAATTACTTTTTCTGGCATCTTACTTTTCCAATTCAGACAAATCCTGCCATGCTTCTGCCAAATTTCCAGATAAGACTCATTTTGGTCACAACTTTCTCTTCTGGCTCAGCTTTCTCCTTCCTCGCTTGCTGGTTATTTAAAGGCAAAATAAATTATGAGGCAATTAAACTGACATCTGTAACAAGGGAAGCTGACAGACTCTAAACTGCACACGCTCACAGACAGCCGTGATCCACAATGCCAAAGACGTCAATGGGAACAAGGGCGAAAAAAATGAATGTGACTTTGCAAAAAAAATAAAATTAAAAAAAAAAAAAACAAACCAACTGAAGTATGCTGTACTACACTGATTATACGGGAACATATTCTCAACTTTGACTGCACCCTGCTCAAACGGAGAGGAAGAACTGAGCCAAGCAGGGAGACTTGGGCTTCCCAACCCTCAGAAACCCAGCCCTGATGCGGCACAGAGCCACCTCCCCAAAGCTCCGACCCGCAGCAGGAACGGGCAGAGCAGCGCTGCACCAGAATATTCCCGTTCCCTCTCTACAGGAGCAAGGGCAGCGGGAACCAGGCGATGACCGCTCTCACCTAGCCTTCCACAGGACACAGCTTTGCAAGAAACTCTCCACTGGAGACCTCCAGGCTGCTCAAGTCCACTTTGTGCGCGACCAAATATTTCTCGTTTTTGTCTCCCTGAGATGCAACAGTACAATGAGAAAGAACTTTCCTGAAGAACTCTAAAGATCATCTGTGGAAGTTGCCTCCTCAGCTCTCTCCCTCGCACCCTGCAACGCTGAAGCTCAAAGCTGCTGACAAGCAGTGCTGTACACAGCGCAGCTGGAAACCACTACACTTAATTACGCTACTTTTGTTTAACAGTTACTGTAATCTGGTTTTGCATGTAAACACATAGCAAGAGACAGAGAAATATTTAATCTTTTAAAAAAATAAATGAATTTCATGTAATAGAATAGGAATTACAGTAAGATTTCTACCCTCCAGTAACAACCATCAGTGGTTTTACACGTGCACCCTGAGTTACAATTAGATCATGTAAAGCCTCCTCAGCTTCGACAACATACATTCAGTCTGGCTAACTTAATTACACTATGTAAAACAAATGAGTCAGAAAAATGTACAGAATTCCTGAAAACCACAGCCATACCCCAGTATATTTTTCAAAAAGCCCTAAAAGCACTCAAACATAACATCAGTAAGATACGCAAGCCTTGCAACAACTTTGAAGCCCAAATAATACACCCTGTTGCAAGTATGAACAAGCAGCATGTTTTTCTCCTTTAAACGACAGAGCAAACCAGACTTACGGACAGCGTACAGCACTGAGCAACCCCGTGCTCTCACGGCTCCTAATCTCAAGCTGAAACCCCCCGAAACGCCCAGTCTAACGGACAGAGGACTAGACCAGAACTCAGAAGACTGAATTCTATTATTAATTCTATTGCTAACACGCTCGACAAGCTGAGGTATGTTATTTCCCCAGGGAATATGAGGAAAACATCACCATTTCTTTTATAAAGCACTTTGAGATCTACTGATAAAAAAAAAGTTGAAGGTAGTATAAGCACACGGGTATGATCACACCAATGAGATAGCCAAAGCGCCCATTGTAGGGACTGACAAAGGTTATCTTTGCACACAAAAAAAAAATCTCACCGTGGCTGGAACCAGCACATTACCAACTCGATCAGCTTTGGGGCGTTACTCTGTTGTATTACACCTACGGTACATTTATTTGCAGCACAAGAACAAAGGGAACAATCTGCTTTTCCTAGTTTCAGAGAGGCGCCTCATACACGCAACAGTAGCTACGCATCCTCAGGATCCTCGTTTTGTCCTACACTGTCCAAAAGCTCAAACCCGCCCAGCTGGGCAGAGCCCAGGTAACACGCTTTCACGTGGTTAGTGAGGTTCTTCTGTGTACCGAAGCCCTTGCCACAGAAGAGACACACAAAAGTACGCTCATTCGAGTGCACAGACATAAGGTGTCGGTTTAAGTCTGTCTTGTCTCGAAACAGCTTGGCACAGTTAGGACACTGCATCTTCTTACAGTTGAAGTGGATGGTCTTTTCATGCCGATCCATGTTGGACTTCAGAGTGAAGCTGGCGGGGCATTTGGAGCACTGGAAGCGGGCGAGCTGGCCAGGAGGCACACTGTCAGCAAGGCCGGGCCGGGAGCAGTCAACCAAGTCGAACGGGAGAAGCATGGAGAAAGCGTGCTCGTGGATGTGCTCCTTCAGCTCTTCAGCACACTGGAAAACCCTCCTGCAGAAACCACAGGTCAGCCTCTTGGCTAAGGCTGAATCCAGGAACAGGCCATCAGCGGTTACGTCCGTGTCTTCAGATCTCGAGAAACTCGTGTCTAAAACAAATACACACACACACACGTGTACAAATCAGCGTCTTCTCGTATAAAACGATGATAGTGTAAATAAATAAATAAATAAATAAATTTCTCTCTACTTACCCAAATCAGAGTTATCAAACCGCCAAAGTGCTAAAAACCCATCATAAGTGGCCTGCAAATGGAAAGCACACTTAAGTTAAGGCAAGCATTCACGAGAACACGTCTTTGCAGTTAGTGCTCAGACTCCCATCCCACCACTGCCTTCACCCCTTCTTTAACGGAGGCTCATCGTTTGACTCCGCAACCCTATTTGCCTTTACCAAGCTTTCGCTGTCCAAGCAGCTGACTTAACCTGGCCCTATTTTGCAAGATTTGGTGTTTAAAGACAGTAATCAACACGGCTGTTTAGGTCCTGGGTAACTGCTCAGCTTTCAGTCTCGCTAAGCATCCGCAGCTCCCGCTCAGGCCAACGGGAAAGAAACACCGGATAGGAAACATCTAGCGGATGCAACAGAACTGGAGAATTTTCCCTTAGCCTTGCGTAGCTACTTTTTCTTTCCATGTAGAAAAGCCCATAGAAAACAAACACCTTCTGGGTAGTTCCCTTTGTGCAATGCTCTCTGGCATTGCCAATCCAAATTATAAATAAACGCTGATTTTTTGGGGTTTGTTTTGTTTTGTTTTGTTTTTTCATAAAGCATTTGCAATATGCCAGGGTGCAGCAGATGGCCACCCTCTATGAGGCAGAGGCACGATGCAGCCCGGGCAGGTCTGCCGGAGACCGGGCAAGTGGCTACCAGCCATCCTTACCAGCTCACTGTCCTCTAAGGTGACTGCAAAGGAAAATCTGTGTTTCCACCCATTTGTTTAACAGAACTAAAGTCTCATTCAAAAAATACTAAGAAATGCCACAGAAAGCTATAGATTTTATGTCAAGCTCCTGACTCCTGTAACACAGGAAGCCAGCCTGCTTCCATCCGAATTCGGACAGCTACAAGAAACCCAAATGCAAAACACCGCAAGTGGGCAACGGGTAGCTGGGGTCGCAGCTCTCTTTATGCCATTATTGTATTATTGTATGCAGAGTTTTGCAAACAAAACGATTTACAATAAAAAGGACATGCATGCTCTAAAAAAATAAATAAATATAAAATACAGGTTTTTCGAATGGAAGTTCTGTTGAGATAAGGCAGAAAGGATAAAATTAGGGCAGCACCAGCCTTGACCTCAACAGACTTCTAGTTTTAAAATAACCTATATTTAAAAAAAAAAAAAAAAAAAGCTAACAGGTCAGTGTATAAGGTATTACGGTCTTCCTCACAACTGGGGAGAATTTGATTAAGTAGATGCCTTTGCATTTAAATTCCTTTGCATTTTCCCCCACGATCTTACCTGGGCCGAGGAAGGCACCTCTCCTTTTATCATGGCTTCTGGTGACATTTCACCAGAAGAGCAGATCTCAGGGGGGCTCTGAGTGGCAAGGTGTGATGAAGGCAGCGGGGGGGATGGTGCTTCCACTTTGCCATCACATTCGCCCCTTGAACGATTCAAGTTGGTGCCAGGCCCTGGGGAACACAGGAAACGAATCTCACCCACGTGAACTCGCACCAGCTGGTGGTTTTAAAAAAGGCCTTGCAAAGGCAGCGCACCAGCACTCGCAGCTTATCTTCCGTCAGCGTCAGCGGGAGGGAATGCAGCAGGACAGCGATGCCAGGCTTTTGTCTGTTTGTTTGTTTTAAAACCAGCCTCCCCACCCAAAATGCCTCGTCTGCGCGTGATGTATGTAGTGGAGTTCTATCGCATGGCACGGTCGCTAAAGAGTCCGTCGGGAGAAAGAAGGACAGTGCAGCACAAACATCAAGAGCAATCGCATTTCGGAAAGACACCTCTCGGAGAAGGACCATTTCCAACACATATACGTCGATCTTTAAGTAATGTACACACAAACATTATTCTGCCGCTAACTTTCTTGAAAATGCACATCCAAGCTTCAGATCTCAAGATTTGACCGTGGTGTTTTATTTAACATCGTACTGTCAGTCCTTGATCTCAAAGTGCTTTACAAAAGATGGGAAAAACCAGTCCTTTCGTTCCAGAGCTGGCAAGCACAGAAGTTCAGATATTCGTACAAAGCCATTCAATTATACCTGACAGTCATTACATTCTAAAAACCCACTGCAGTTAAAAAGGAAAACATGATTTGTCTGCCCCAAAGCAGAATCATACACCCTTGCCTGTGCTGTAGCGACAGCCAAGTGGGAAACAACATTGCAGAAACTGCCCTGATAATCGACGACAAGCCTACATACAAATCAAGACTCTGTAATCAAGGCTGGCGTGCGTTACAAGTTGTTAAACGAACTTTAACAAACACCTTGACTGAATATCAGAATGACATATTGAGCAGGTCATTATTTTTGAAAAGCAAGCAGGCAGAATCAGAATCAAATACGGCATTAAATAAGAATTTGTTGACTTTTAAGCGCTCTCTGCCCTAAAGGCTTTTTTACTTCTAACACAAAAGAGTCCGATTGAAACCTTCGCGCGTATAAAACCCACACTCTTTAATGCAGCTACAAATAACAAGTCAAAGTTTATACTACGTCCGAATACAATACACCGTGGTCTGGGTCACAACAAAGCATTCGAGTGAAACCGCACAAAGGTTTCTAAACGCGAGCAGTCCCAAACCTAACTTTTTATCAGCTATCAAAGGAAATTCTGCTCCTGCACCGCCAGCTGCATGTTTGATTTACTTTCCTCCGCTTTGATCGCAGATTGAAATCTTTCACAACTTAGTTAACGCTATTCAAGGGTGACAACAATACTTCAAGTTTTCGTTCTGGTGGTGCTCATCTATTGCTGTTGTAATTGAAACTGCAGGACAACAAAACGCTAAAAGCCTGTAAGTTCAAGATAGGAAAAAATGGGGAAAAGAGTGAATTAATCAGTATTTCCCATTAGAAACTGTTACCAGGAATCCAGCTCTCCAGGTCCATAGCAGAATTCCTGCCTAGACATCCACACGTTCCTTTTTTTTTTTTTTCCCCCCTGGAATATCCCAAACCGATTCAAACTGCCCTGTTTACCTCGACTGCAGGCAAGGTAGAGGCATCTCTGGGTTGCACTTCCTTCAACAAACGGTATTTTAGCACAGAGGAAAGATAAGCCAGTGGGGTCCGGCTTGATTAACTCTTTATTAGCACCTTTACAGAACTAAACAGGTTCCTAAGAAACTCTGCACTTCCTAAGGCAAAAGTTAAAGCTAATGAACAAGCAATGAAATAGAGTAAGGAGAAACACGAAGCTCAATCATCCAACATGAGCCACAAAGACGTACAACAGAACAAAGTGCAAAGATGATTTTTTTTTTTTAAAACAATCATTAATATTTATTAGGTTTCAACAACTGCAAGTAACACAAGAAGAGAAACCCACATAAACGACCCATACTGTGTACACGCGAACGCAAACAGCACCTGAATTTATGTGTTGCCCCATTCTGACTAGTACCGCGAGAAACCTTCTTCCCTGCTGAATTTGTATTGAAATGAATTTTAATGAAAAGTATTTTCATTTCTAAATCAGAAATCGGAAGCGCTTTCCTTCAGACGGCTTTGCATATGGAAGCTGATGCCCTGGTTTAGCAGTATTTATATGAATATAGTATTCTCTGACAGCTGGACAGTAAACTATTGTGGAAAATAGAAAGGCAAAGGTTATTATATCTCATTTAAAATTGCATCCATTCTCTCCTAAATCTTGGTTTACCATGCGCAAAAACTCCATGCCAAACTGAATACCTTTAACTCCCTCTTGGGAAAGTTGACCGCTGTGTAAAACGTATTCCTTTAACATCCAGCGCAAGTATAAATTATTGGCTCCAATGAACCGCTAACTAAAAATAACGTATTTGCCCAAAAGAAAAAGGGCTCTGTGTACCATGTAATCACTTGGACAGCAAGCTTCACAGGAATTGCTTCTATAAACAGTTTCAGTTGCAACAGGGTAAACAGGAAAAGCCAAACTTAGACGTAGAAAAAAGTATGCAGTGTGCTATTCTGAAAATGTGGAAGAGTTGCCCTTCAAGGTAGTCAATCACCCCCAAATCTGAAAGTTTTCTGGCTTTTTTTTTTTTTAAATGAGAAAACAAGGATGTAAACCAACCAACTCGTTTGGTAATCAATATTAAAATTCTCATTCTCTTGATTATACTTGGCAAACCCAACCAAAAACATTCAACTAAAGCCTTTGAGACTTTTGTAGATGTGGTGTAACCGTACGGAACAATGCTACCAAAGTTCAGTATCGCAAATGAAATCAACCACACGTTATTAAAGCAAGGAGCTTGGTAGAACAGCACTGCGGAAGTTGGAGATCAGCAAGGAATAACCCATTTTTACAGACAAACCGTGAAAACACGTAAAGACGAGGAAAACAGAACCTTTTGTATTGTCTTATCTGAAAGACATCCCCACACCAAACTACTCGGGTTCAATAACTAACGGTACCTGAGATGACCTCAGTGTTACCCATGATTGACACAACTTTTTCTGCAAAACCCACGTGTTCTTTAGGTTTCCGACACGCATACGAACGTCAGTCTTGATCATAAACCATGAACATCAAATTCAGAGCGCCCTTCAGCTGCAGGTTATCTGGCAACTGTGTTACCCAAACGGCAAGATATTTAGACTTTGCCTTCTGATTTTCAATTGGTTTGAACCAATTAACTTTAGAAATGCTGTATGTACATTTGACGGCATCAGAGTGATACAACACCTCCCCCACACATCCCAGGCTTCATTTTCCATCAGCGGAATGTTAAGTAATTTCACACCTCATATGCTCATTACAATATACAATGAATTAGGAAAAAAGAACACAGGGTAAAATGAAAACCTTGGGGTATCCTCTATGGACTTCTACAACAGTATGTACTACGCGGAAGAAAAATTAAAGCTTGTAATGGACGCGGTAACTTGGAGAGTAACATCCCCTTAAGAAACGTCTCATCGGAATTTTAAATGTGTATAACATAGTCTTCGGTTCTGTCCCACTCTATTAAATCTTTTCCTCCAGAAAAGAAAAATAAACGTGAACGCTGCTGCTTGAGTCAGCTCCGTACGGTATTACTTCGTAAGAGAATACGACGACAATCTAGTTATAGCAGTTAAGATTAAAAACACACTTCACAGGGTTTTTTTTAAACTCAAGAGAGATTGATCACTTAAAAATCTTGAAAATAGCGCATTTCCTTTTCAGATCAGACAGATGAAAACTACCACACACTGTGCTGGTCTGGGGTTTAAAAAAAATGAATGTTGTTCACTGTGCTCCTGCCTACTTCCCCCCCAGCCCCCCCCCCCCCCCCCCCCCCTTTTTTTTTTTAACTATAACCCAGGACTTAAAATGACTCAACATCCTCAAATTGTGTTTGAAGAAAAATGTGAAAAACACCTACAAAGCTAGCACCAACCTAGACTGTGCTTTTAGATCTCCAGAATCTTCTCACCACTTGCTTTACTGTCATTTTATACACCGAAAATTCTCATTAAACTTGATGTCCTCTTGTATTCAGTAATGACCACTTAGAAGCAAGCGAGTCTTGCATCAGAATATCTTCTTCAAGTCATTAAAATAAATCGATACCTGGGAATCTGAATAAGATGAAAGAAAAATACGTCCCTTAACTCCCTGCCTCTGTAAAAATCCTCTTACCAGGCTGCAGCCACCTCCACCTACCGGTGCGAGAGCTACAGACCAAGTGAGCAATTGTCTTTTTGTCTTACGCGATCCACTTTGCTTCCACAAAGATGAGATAATTGGAGCTTAGCTGAATGAAATTCAGTAACAGTGAGCGGTCCAGAAAACAGGGAGCTCGCATACAGGCTGGAAGGACCTCCCGAGCCATCACCCCCCCCGATGAGCTATCATTTACCCCCTTTTCTAAACCTATCAAGCTTTATTTAAAACCCAGTTGGTCTTCTGCCTACACCGTGCCTGTTCCCAAACTCCATTTCTCAGCCGGTTAGGCACTCTCTAATTTCTAGCCCAAATTTATGACCGCCTCAGACTCATTTGTCTTTCCACCAAGCGGTCCTTCAGCTTTTAAGTAAAATCTAAAATCCGCCAACCACGAGAAGGATGATGGATAGAGGGCAGCCCCGTCGTTATTCCAGTTTATCATGACAGAAGATGAAACCGCCGATTTCACCTGTCACGAGCCACGGATCCCAACACGCGGTGCATAAATCACCCTCGCAGCCTGCATCGATCTGCGCTCCCACCCGTCCCGGTGCCAGCTGAGGGCACTCTTCTCACTGCACACAAGGCCAGCGATTACACGGCTGCACAGGATCTTTGCTATTTCATTGCACCGAAGGGATTTTCAACCCAGGAGCCTAAGTTTGAATCACCTAAATCGGATTTAACTGGAGATCATTCAGGAAGTGAACTACTGTGGAGGTAACAAGAACATTGCCTGAGCAGTTCTCGCCCAAACATTAAAGCTGCAGAACAAGGGACAAAAAAAAATTTCCTCTAAGTTTAGAAAGATTTTTTTAAAAAATTATTCTACTGTTCAACCATGAGAAGCATAATGAGATACCAAGACTGTCATTACGTTGTGCAGTTTTTTCCCTTTATCATACAACCCATGTGACCACTAAAAGTTATTCACTTTTTTTTACCATCAAGGAAACTAAAAATAAATGTCTTAAGTGGACATTTAATTCTATTTAATTGGTCAATTTTCTCAGTATAGATTAAAATAACCCTTTTCTACTGAAAACTAACACGTAGTACTCAAAGTCACCACTTGCTCTATTTTATGTCACAAATGATATCCCCATCTTCTGAGAATATTATTAAAATACAGCAACAATAATTTTTCTCTCTTTGTGCACTGAAGAATCAAAACTATTTTACAACTGCAATGAAGAAAATACAGAAGTATGCTGAAAAATAAGCTGTCCGCACATAATGGTACACATCAGCTGTCTCCAACAGATCACCAGTAGAAAAACATTCATTTCCACGAGCGAGTATAACGAAACAATCAATAGCTGCTCATTACTTAGGGAGTGGTCTAAAAGAAAACAGCAAGAAGTAAAGATCATGAGATCTACAGAATCACAACGGTTTCTACAGACACAGGAGCAACAGTCAAGCCTCCTTTCAACATTAGGCAATTTTGGATTTGAGACCTTTGCAGCTACTTCTTTTACCGTAAGGTCTCAAATACTTTGTATTTTGCAAGTACCATTTTGCAAACAAGTAAAAGAGAAATTTGAGGACAAGGGCTACATACACATACACTAAACACTTCCTTCCACGGCTTCAGCAGTTCACACGGAAGTTGGATCGATACCAGACACAGGTTTCCAAATGTTATGGAAAGCGGGATTAAGCAGGACTTAAAACTGGATATAAACACATCGGTAGTAATAAACGAGACAGTGACCTGTATTTTCTTCTCACTAGAGATTTCACTTAAAGCATCAGTAAACAAAAAATATAAAAACACAAACTTACGAGAGAGAGAATGCGTGCCTTTGGGTAAGTACTCAAACAGCAGAGAACTATCCTCTCCCAGCATGTCGGCTTTCAGAGACAGCAAACTGTTCTTACTCATGAGAGCCGCGCGCAGGTTGGCGACGGTGGCAGCCTGGAGAGCATCCTCCTTCTCCGGAGTCAGGGGCTGAGATATGTAGCTGGCTTCTCCACCCATGAGGGCTTCGTCGACGTTCGCGTAGGGGTCCGACCGCTCCACTCTGCTGTCGGAGCTGCTGGGCTCCGTTACTGTCACGTCAGCACCTGCGTGATGAAAGACGCCGTCAGAGATGCAGACAAATTCCCGAGGTGCGGCGCACCGGCCGCGCATGCCTGCCTACCCATGGGTCCAAACACCTGAGAACCAGGAACTTCTCACCACCTATTTTGGCCTTACTGTCACTTTTCATGCCAGAGCGTTGTTTCTCGCAAGCCCCCCCCTTTTCCAAAAGTCCGAAGATGAACTTGGCCGTTCAGAGGCTCGATGGAAAGCGCACCCACCCCACAGCCGGGGGGGGTTCTGTTCCTCCAGCCCGCGCCCCGCCGACGGGTCTCAACTTCAGTACAACTCACCAAGAAGGCAAGGCAGAGGGGGAAGAGATGCGTACAACCTCCCCCACAACCCATAACTGGATAAAACTATTTATTTATTTCAAACTAAGAGTTCAGGATAGTCTGCTAGTACTGAAACAACATTCAAATGTTTAAGTTCTGGTTTTTCTATAATTTTAGTCCAAAATTTCTTTCTTTCATTTCTTCCCCATGATGAAGGTTTTGAAAAATCCAGTAATGAACAGCCTGTAACAGTGGCCTGGCAGTTAGTATAAATCCCTTGGGGTCACTGACAAATACACAGTCACCAGTGGTTCCCAGCATTTATCACAAGGTAGGTTTTATACAGAAGTGATACAGTTCAAAACAAACCCCAAAGACACAGATTAGTCACCTTACAACAGGCAGCTACAAAGAATCTGTATAACAAGGTAGCGGATTATTAACAGAAACATCAATTAGTGAACCCAAACAAAAATGAAAAATTTATGATAAGGTTAATTCCTCCCTGTGAAAACACCGTTTATTTTTGTATTTTTGGGGACGTCTAAAGATTCTGTCTTGTTTGAACTTTGACTCTCTTACAGTCTTAAATAATTTATGTATTTTTATGTAAAGGGAAGTGACTCTCATACTCCTCTGTTCTTCACACAAACCAAAATATCTACAAGAAGGGCTGTTACCCCATTTATAAAGTCCGTAAACCAAACTGCAGTTACCTGCTCCAGAATCTGCAGGAGCAGACCACAGCTGACACGCTCAAAACCCAGTCGCTACCTGGCAAACGGGGCCAAGGCTTCCCAACAAACCGATGCCTTTGTAGCATTTGTACTATCAAGACGCGGAGGGGGAAGAAAATCTAAATTTAAAGAGAAGGCATTGACGGCGAGCGATCAGATGGACAGGGCTTTGCTGTTTTGCAGATCCTGAACATTTTATTGCCTCCTAGTTCCAAACACGTTTAAATCTACTTAAAGCAAGAGGCAACTATTGCAGTTCAAAACAGATGTATGACATGTACAAAATGAGCGCTCGGCTGCTTTCACAAATTCATCTTCCACTTCTCAGGGCAAGGAATTCAGGTGTTGTCCATGTACACCACAGCAACAAACTTATTCCCGTACAGAAGGTCTCACAGCAGCAGAGCTTACGGGAAGGGAAGAGGAAGAGCACAGCCTGCTAGCACTCCCTTGCAGCCTTCAACAACTTCAAACCAGGGCAAGACATCAATCTGCGCAGCCTTATTAAAAAATGCTAACGAGGACACTGGTACAGTGCCTACCTCCCGTAACCTGGAAAACTGCTACACGAAGATCATTATTTTTATCTCCATTTTACAGGCGGTAACTGCCAGGGAAAGACACGGTGACTCGCCCAAGGTGTCCAGCCCGTGGAGCCAGGATCAGACAGCGGATTTCCCAGGCCCAGCCCAGGGCACATCGGGTTCCTTACCATGTTCAGATTCACTGTACTGAGCTGGACTGGACTGCTGGGCCTCCTGCTGTTAGCTTTTCCACTTCCTTTAAAAAACAAAAAGCCTCAAAGCAAACAATAAGGAAAAAACCAATCATTACTAGAGTACTCCTACACCCCGGAGATGTCCGGAATACCCAAGGCTGGGGGCTACAGACGCAGCAGCAGCAACTATGTGAATTATCAGAGATGCTCTCTCTTTAAATCAAACCACTTTCCCTCCTCCATCTGCGTTTTGCTTGCATAATCTCACCTTATCAGTTCTAGTAAATCTTAGCCAAGCAGAAGAACTCAACTGCGTTGGATTTTTATGTATTTTGTCATCCCTCTCTTACTGAGCGAGCGGTTAACAGGTATATTCATTCTAGATGATAATAAAGTTTGTTTTGAAAACAAACATTTCCACAGGAAGGGAAATTACAAGAGTTTAAAAAACAGCAGCTGTTCGGAAAGGTGGCAAAGCAAGTCAATTCTAGCCCATTAAACCGGTAACGTAACAGACAGCTTTATCAAATCAAAGCCACGCCAATACGGCTATTCCTCCACCCCCCAGTACCTCCACGGCAACTCACAGCGAAGAACTCGGGCCAGAAAGGGTGTTTGTCGACAAAACGGTGTTGCCAAATAACCGGGCAGGCAGTAAATCACCTTGCCTTGTCTCCCGTCCCTTTTCGTAGCCAATTACAGACGCTGATTGACAGTTGCCAGAATCTGTTGCTGCCGGCGGCACATAAACACTAATTGCTAAAACACACGCAGATTAATTGTAACCACAACAAGACATTAAATGTTCCTCAAAAGCCAAGATTAGAGGCAGACAGTGAAATAGAGGCTTTAGAGCTTCCAGTATTTATAGCTGATGTAACCTAATCAAATACACATTAAGGCAAAATAAATATCCACTTAGTCACATAAGTACTAAAATACTCTCAGCTACACCAAAACCCCCAAATGCATCGAGTTCCTCTTCACGGCGCCTCCAAAACCACTTCTCTCTTTTCTCTAGAATACAGCTTCTTTTAACGGGATTTAGCCAAAGAATTACATGAATCAAAAGTATCCGTCCACTGCCCAGTAATCTAAACTGTTTACTACAGTGCTTCAATGGTACGTAAACCAAGCTGTAGTAAATGAGCTTCTATTTTGCAATTATTCAAGGCAAGGGGTCACGTGGCAGCGCGAGAGCTCCATCCAACTCCTGCACATCTCGGTTTCACACCGCTGAGACAGTCCCCGCGACTGCACGGATCCCAGGCACCGCTCGCAGGAAATCCCGGTCGGGGCAGCGAGCTAAACATGGGATTAATGCTGCTCTAAAAAACCGAGCTCATTAGGCTCTTCAGAAAATAATTATTTTGCAGTTATTCTATTACACCAGCCTACTTTCCAAAACCCAGAAGCTTTAGAAAAGCTTTAGTAGTTTGTTGACTTGGATGGATTTTTTTTTTTTTTTTTTTTCCGGTCACTGTTTTTATTTTCAAATAAAACACAGGGAATATTTGTACAGTTTTGCCAACAGTATTTCCATGCATCCCTGAACCTCCGAAAGCAACGTTTAACTGGCAAGGTAAAAGGAATAGAAGCAGCCCAGTTACAAGCGCCTTCTCACAGCCATCACACATCCCAGCTGAGCGTGGCACGACGAAACGCGCTTCGTTCCCGCCCCCCCCGACCAGGCAGGCTTTAACAGGTCTGTAAAGAGGAATAAGGCTCACACCGGTACAGCACGAGCGGTGCAACAGCCCGGAGGCACGCAGGGGAGGCTGCTGCACAGACATTTATGCTTGGGCAGAACCAACCTGAACTGTATGCTTGCCCTGCCAGGGAAGGGCAGCCACAGGAAAACGCGTTTGCTCCGCTACGCGAAGCCCAAATGCAGATCAGAAATCCCAGTTATCAGCAGGCATGCCACTACTACCATAAAGGAAAAAAAAATAAATTATCCCAAAGTCAAATAAACTGAGCGCCTGTCACAAACCCAGGTATGAGAAAACCAAGCTGTACTAACCAAAAAAAAAATCAAGAAGTGCTACAGGCATCTGCCAGCCCCTTGGGAAGGGCTGTGGCAGAAATAAAGGTGATGCAACTTTTCCTGAAAGTATCCAAATTAAATGTTAATCCGATAAATTGTTCTCCAAGATCTAGGAGAAAACGGACAGTAAAAAGCATTAAACATAGCCAAACAACTGAAAAAAATACATGTGCCCTCTCAGAAAGACCAAGGAAAAGCTTCTCCATTTTAAAGAATCCATTTGAGACCCTTAATTCATTACTTTAATACACAAACCAGATTTTTTTCTTATATTTATCCTCCCTCCTTCTGTCATTCTTCCTCATTACAGCTTAAACCACCTCTGCCTGCTCCTCTCACACCACTTACTTCTTGTTTGCATTGTGTTCTTACCTTCTCAGTAAACCCCCAGTCGCGTTTTCTGTTGTTTTCCAGGCTCCCAATGCTATTACTCGCTTCCATAATTTGGGGGGTTTTAAGAATTTTTCCCCCTTTAAACTTTTATTCCTGCTCTCTCATGTCCATAGTTTAACACCTTCTAGAAATCTGTAGCTGGAAGGCTAGACCCATGAGAAGAGAGGAAGGCATGAATAAAAGCCATGCGAGGTTACATCTGCTGCTGGAAAATTCAAAAGCAGAAACAAACTCTTCCCCAAGAACGACAGGCGACGCTTTGCCAGGTCGCTATTCCTCAATATTGCTCTTCTCATTACAGTCTCAAGGTAAGAGGAGATCTGAGAAGCCTGTCATCTTCTGTTCAAAATCCCTTTCTGTTTGGCAGAAATACAAAGCAGTAACGTTTCTCCCTCGGTCTTCTGAGTTTCCAGGATGATGAGGTCGCACGACACGCATCATCAAGCGGCTGCCTACCTAATCAGAGTGACCCAACGGCCAGCGAGGTGGGGGAAGCCAGCCAGCAAACACGGCAGTCCTGGAAAGGAGTGCAACAGGATTTAGCTTATCATCCACAACTGAAGCTTTAAGCCAGTTTCTCTAAGTTTTGGCTATCACTCTGGCAAATTTCGGGAAGCTTTTTGGAGCCCTTCCAACCTCTCCTCAACCCCCCCCCGCTCACATTCAACGCCTTTTCACACAGCACGAGCCATTCCTCCAAGCACAGCTTTCTGAACGGGAGGTTATCACTGCTCAGCACCCAGAGGAAACTCTTTACAAGCGCCCACAACCTACAAAGACAACGGCAATTCAAGCCACCTCCCATCACAAAAAGCATCCTTACCCCTTCTCCAGAGCTCACCCCATTGCACGGCTCCGGTACCTGTTCTGGCAGAACTTAAGCCTGTAGGTGCTTCAGCAGAACGAACATCATCGTCCTGCCGGTTTCACCAACATCCTTTCAACCCGGTATATCAGTAACACCGTCAACTAAACCCAGCCTAAGTCTCTGGCTGCCTGCATTTTGTGGACACTTGCCAAAGATCCCACAACTATCTGGAGCTAATTAAAGAAACACCGGATAATCTTATATCCTACTCTTATTTATAAAGCACACTTGACAGTCATAAACAGTAGAACCCCCAGCTAAGTCCACCAAACACCTTCTTCCCCTCCTATAGGCAAACGTGAAGCAGGGCTGGCAAGTCATACTGCTCATTTTCTTTTTAACACGTGTAAGAACAAAGCATATAAAAACCCAGAGCAAAGTTTATGGGTGGAGAGAAAATTCTCTCTTTATATAAATCAGGGCGGAAAGGTGAAGGGGAGGACAGACAAATTAGCAGGTACACGAGTCCTGCTCTCAGAAACAGAAAGGCAAGCGTCAAGGGAAGTAAAGTTTGAAAATAACAGCAACTGAAGTTACATCTTAAGTGGCATCACCAACAGACAGCGAGTGCATAGCTGTCCTGACTCGTAACAGCGTTACTGCTGTATTACCTGGATCTATTTTTAAGAACTGTAGAACAAATTAGGATGAAAGTGACTTCAGGGCTGCTTTTAGGGTTAGATCCCGTTGCTCAGGGGCTTGTACAGCCAAGTTCTGAGTATGTGCATGGTAGAGAAATACCACAACTTCTCCAGGCCCTTCCTCCATCATCTGACTGCTCTTTGAAGAATTTCCTCCTTTTACCCCATGAGAATTACTCTCCCTGTAACTTGTGTCCATCACCTCTCATCCTTTCTCCAGACGTGTCTGAGAAGGGTCTGGCTCTGGACGATCCATCCACCCCCCTTCTCTTCTCCAAGGTTAAACCATGCTGTCGCAGCTTCTCCTCGTACACAACATCTTGATGGCCTGGGCTGGGTTTCCTCAAGCTCATCCAAGTCTTTCTTGTCCTGGAGATCCCCAAACTCGATCTCGTACTCCAAACGTGGTCTCACTGCCCTTGACATGCTCTTTGTAAGACAACTGAGCACGTGCATGCAGCCCCCTCTTCGGCTCGTTACTCACCAGAGCACATTTTCTGCAAGGCTGCTTTCTCACTCCTTGGCTGCCAACCCATACCGGTGCGTGGGGTTATTCGGTCCCATACGC
>NW_009259033.1:324017-351991 GCF_000687185.1 Egretta garzetta | reverse complement strand
TCCTGCTGTGTCTGGCAGTGCTGCCTTCCAGCAAATCATTCCTCCCAGGCTGGTGCCATCCAACAGCTTGCTGAGGGTTCACTCCATCCCACCGCCCACGTTGTTAATGAACAAAGTAAACAGCATCGGCCCTGGAAGCTACCTGGGATGGACGCAGGCATTGCGCTTTCTGGGTGGTCGTTTCGGATCTCCTGCACACAGCTGGGTAACTTTTAGCACAGTGGCAAATGCCATTTTTTTTTTTTGTTTACAACATGACCGGCAGAAAGGGCAGAGGGGGGCGAGGGAAGAGGTCCCAACATCAGCAACTTCTCCCACCCCAAACGCTCATTCCTGCCTCCTCCCCTGCTACTCCCTCGATTGTACCAAGACTACATGCGTAACTGTGAGGTGAACTTGAGACAGGAACTAATATGTTAAAAATAAACTGGTTTATTAAAAAAAGTTATTTTTAAACCCAGATCAGTTCCCCAAACTGGTTCACTACATGGTTGCACAGACATTTTCACCGGAACAACGGCAGGAGAGCGTGGGGGTGCAATTAAGTACCAAGGGAAAGTGGGAGCCACTTAAACTCAGCTTTTCTTGCAAGGACACTGCCAGATTATGACCCGAGCCAAACTCTTCTGAAAGAAACTCAGGTGGAGGTTGGACTAGATGACCTCTAGGGGTCCCTTCCAACCCAAAACATTCTAGGATTCTACGAAATCAAAAACTTAATTTTCTGGGGTTCTTCTACCTATTTGTGTCAAGTGTCTGTACAGATCTGCCTGACAACAGAGTTCATCTAAAATTTCAGGGATGATGCTTCTTGTATAAGTTTATGAAGATTTGGCTTGATCTCCTTCTGTGCAAGACAATTATTTTTTAAACTCACAGGAAAAAAAAAAAAAAAAGCTTTCATTTCCTAGTGTTTTTTCTTGGGACTAAAAAAGAACCCGGGGCTGGTAGAAAAATGACAACGTTTTACCAGCTGCTAAAAATATCCTTGAAGCTTGCATTTCAGATACCCCCTCCTTTCTAACAGGAATCCTTCACAAGCGTTTCACAACTCACTATTTGTTAAGCAAACCCCAGCATTCTCACATACCGTAATATTTACATAGAGAAGCGATGCCATGAGCTACGCTGGTTTTGATTAGCACTGTTTTACAGACCTAACAGCATACACGTGGATATAATAAATGCGCGCAGCACTCAAAGCGAGTTCCGATTTCAGAACTCAGGAAACTATCGGGCAAACACAGATATTTAACCACAACATACACGATCATTAAAAACTGACTTTATGTTAAAGACTGTGAGGTGTCTTAAATGAATCCTTATGGAACCAAAAACGTGGTCTCCTTCAGGCCGCGCTTTCCCACCCCTCTTCTTCCAGGTTTGAGTCCCACTGCAGCTTCTCAGCCACGACCCAAAGCAAGGCGACCTGGGACGCCGTCCTGCACTGTCGGGATTTGAGTTGCTGAGAAACACCAACCTGCCTCAAACGGCACATTTCCAATGTGGTTACTGTTTCTGGAGGGCTCAGGGGGAGTCCACGCCAACTGAAAGGCAGCATTCATCATATAGGCTTGCGTATAATTTTCTAGCCTACAGCCATAGGATGTTCACCATATAAATTTTACCAACAGAAACATTCTCCTCAATACCTCTAGAACAGTGATTTCTAAAATAAACCAGGCTTATTCTACACAAATACAACCTGGTTTTATATTGCTGTTTCTGCAGCGATATTCTAAAAGCACAGATACATCTCCATCTTTGTGTTCCTCAAAACACTAATCAGGGTACAAATATTAACTGGAAAATTCCCTCTACTGCTCCAGGTATCCGGTGTGGGGGGCAATCCATTTTTCTCTCTTTCCTGTAATATTTGTTTTTCTAATATTGAATCAAATTCTGCAGGTATTTTTCTGTGGTCTGTGACAGCAAAAGGAGCCCCTGGCCCCAAACCCAGCTGCTGGTTGCCCCTCTCCCACTGCCCATTAGTGACGTTGACTCAAGTTTGCGGGGCTACAGAGTAAACCTGGCCAACCAGCTGATCTTCCCCAAAACAAGACACAACAAAAGGCCCAAATCCAAAGAAAGGAATGATTAAACGGGATGAGTTAATTATTTTTGAAACTACTGTAAAATGGAATATTAAAGCGGTCCTTGCAGAAGCAGCAATGACTGAGGAGTGCAGAAATACCTTCAGCCACACTCTCGTTCCCCAAAATATGCAGACTATCACTTCAAAAATATTAAGGTTGACTGTAAGCTTGACCTCTTTTCCTGAGCCTTGTAAACTCACGCAGTAAAAGGGCTGATATTTTCTGCTGCTCCTCAGTACAGAGACAGTCTCTTGCTGCACATCTGCACGTGAATAGACACAAATGGGAAGGGACAGAAATACAACATTTGAGCATCGTGTTAAATATGAACACTGGTACTCGTGATACGACAAGATGCTGAGTTATAGCCTTTGAAAATCCTCAAGAACAAATATTTACCTTTTGAAACAACTGCCTGTAAGAAATTTAAAGAAAAAAAAAAAAACTGAGACCAATACAGCAAAGTAGTTTTTGGGTTTGATTCCTAGACACTGTATCTGAGGAATGCACTCCTACTATGTTTTAATGCAAAGGCAACACTTGAAATAGGAAAGTGAAAGTCCTGAACAGTGCTGACTGCAAAACAGGATTAGAATTTTATGTTAAAATTGTAAAAACTTCTTGATTTCTCACTTGCAGTTTCAGAAAAGAAACAAAAAAAGGTAAAAAAAATATTTTTTTTAGAAATGTTGAGATCTCTGTAAAGATGAGCCTAGCGGAACCTTGGCACAAGGAAGAAATAAAATAGTGAGAAGGGCACTCAAGAGAGGGGAAGTGCCTCTGATCCCTGGAGTTAAAGCAGATTAACAGAATCAGGGCTGTTACCATAGGGAGGAGGAGGAAGAGTAGGAGGAGGAGGAGGAGGGCTTTGCAGCCTGGGGAAAATGGAATGCAGGGTGGGGAAAGGAAACAGACACTGAGCTCTGAGCTAAAGCTGGTTTAGGGTGGAACCATTTTAAACCAGGGTGTAGCCAGGGAATAAGCTTCTAGGTTTAAAACAATGATTTTCGTTTCCAGACTTGAAACTAACCTGAGCTAACCCTTTAATAACAGAAACTCAGAAGTTATTCCTGCAAAGACTGCATCCTAATAGTTTCGTTAGCCTGTAACTGCGGTGACACGGAGAAGCTGAATTATTCACTCTGCAATGTTTCTGCAAAATTCAGCGTAGGGACACAGAGGTCAGGGTGCCGTGTTTGGGGTTTTTTTGTTTGTTTGTTTGCTCGGTTTTGCATTTTGCTGTGACTAAGAGCTACCTCTGTGCAGTGAACTTCATGCACATGAAGACAGTGCCAAAGACGGTCTAGAAACCTGGGCAGCTCCATAAGCCAGAGGAATGCAGAACACAGGCTAAGCTGATTTCAGCGCTAAGAAAGAATTCTGGGGGTGGCATTAGAGCACAGATCTGTAACCCCTCCAGGTCTGGCTGAAAGCCTGGCATCACCAACTACCACTGCTTAAGGTGTTAAAATCATCTCCCCAGTAAAAACATCATTAAAACCCCCTCAATGGTAGCCAAGAAAATTTTAATACCTTGCACCATAACTACAACTTCATGAAAAGCAGGTGGGAAATCGCAGTAATTAATTTTCCAAGTGGCAGGCAATTTGTAGTTTACTATTACCTACCCTCAAAAATACTCCAACACCTTTCCAATAAGCTGAACGTTTTGATCCAAAACATCTACCCTCCTTAAAAAGTGATCTTTCCAAACCTGAGCATAAAAGAATGATCTCAATAATGAACTAACAGTAGGAAACTATTAAAATTTGAGCCCACGTTGGTTTAGGACATCAGATATGAATCTGACAACTGAAATTTTAACCAGCCTAGTTTTCGTTCGTTGCTGTAACAAATACTTAAACACCTGCCTTAAGTTTTTACATCCCAACCAGAACTCAGACCATGGCAGATGGATTGCAGACTCCATCTCTTCAAAGCAAAATCCATTTAAAGGAAGAATAAATGACTGCATTCTGTCCCAGCGATTTTTTTTCGGCTGCCAGGCTGTGCAGATCGTTTCAACACTTGCATGCTTTCAGTCTACCAACTAAGACCTCCCTCAGCATCTCCTTCAATACATTTGTTCTCATCCCATAAAATCTACAATTCACCAATATATCTTTATTTTAGATAAGATGAATAGTGAATACAAAGTACATGATAACCACATCTCACAAAAAAAAAATACACTCTTTGTACACTTTTTGAGGAGCAGGGACAGAAGTTTTGTAAAGGTCGGAGTAGACGGCTCGGTCTGCCGCTAACGGGAGACGGGCAGAGCAGGACAGCACCTGGGAGCACCCATGTTGACCACGTGGCCGCATTTCAAGCTGGGGCAAAAGCTTTTGAATATTGGGCTGCCAAAGTTAAAAAGAAGAGTAAAGACTGACTGTACAGGAGAGAGTTAGTCTCAGTAAGGTTTATCCATTTCTAATGGGGATAGCTGAGTAGAAAAGCCTAAAAATCAATTAGTTCATTGTGCCTTAACACTCAACAGGTATTCCCAGTGCAGACACGTTCTGGTTTCATCTTGGTCCCTCATCTCTTCAGTCTGTCTTGGATACCACCTTTACGACACCAAATTCAGGCTCTTTGTTCTCAGAGCTCAGTCTCAGTCTCCTCACTCTCAGCTCTCTATTACCCCTCTTCCCCTTCCTCATACTCTTCTCTCCTATACGACGCTACCCCTCCTTCGCTTTCCCCGTCTCTATTCCATGTTGGCATAATCCTTCACACCAAACAGCCTCTGTCGCCGATTGCAAAGCCCCGTTCTTTCTGAACTCCTTTGCACTGCTTTTTCTTTATTTCTTCATTAATATTAACCTTCGGTGCTAGCCCGAAGATATTTTTTTTTTTTTTCTTCTCTTTTAAACACCAGCTCTTCAGGGCAGGTAAATTGATTATTCAGAAAGCATCATGTAAAGCCAGCAGTATTATACAGGTTTTGCAGAGCAAAAAAAAAAAAAAAAAAATCTTAAAAGAGTTCCTTATGCACCTGAATCCTGAATATAAACACCATGCTCAATTTTTTCCTCTTCTCATTATGCAAGACATCTGTTCCGCTACTTGGACTAACACGCTTGCCAAATAACACAAACAGAAACAATGGAATTTTCACTGTTTTTTTTTAAAATATTATTATTTTTTTCCAAAAATCAAGGAAGGATCTGAAGATTTGCATTGAAAAGGTGAAAAAGTTATGGGAAGCCCGGTAGCTTGCTGAGGAAAAGGACTTTTTTTGCAAGCATAAAGTAATCCTGTAGTAAGACAATCTACACATTCACCTACCTGCTGTCAGGTCCAGGGACCTCACCTGCGCAAAATTAGCTGAGCGTTCATCTAGACCGAGCTTGCTCTTGCCTCCCTCTGAAGCCTTCTGAGATGTAAGCTCACTATATGATCCAATGGTTAAGCGTCTGCGCTCGCCAACAACTCCCTGTGATCATAATTTGCTCTCTAGAAACGGAGACTTCAGAAAAAGGGATAGGAACAGGCTTACACCACCAGCTGTATCCAGTCTTCTCGGAGAGCCAGTAGCACAACTCCCTGCAGCAGGCACTGGAATCAGATTGTGTCATTGGAAAATGATGAACTTGAACGTCTCCTCACCACGAGGGAGGAAACTTGTGCAAGATTAAAGGTTTTGATGGGAAAACATTAAAGGGACTTGGAACTCTGTGAAGGCAGAAGGATGCAGTGAAGTCCTGTCTGTCCTTCCCATGAAGGTCACTACTCCGGGCTTACTTAAGTCCTGAAGCTCTTCTTACAGAATACAACAATTTCACTACATGTACCCAAAGTAAAGCAAAAAGTTCCCAAACTGTAGTGTCTTTAAAAATGACTGTTCTGTTTTGAAAATAATTAGCTTCATTTCACAGTCAATTGGCACACAAAAATTCACTCGCAGCTTTAGGATGCAAACACTCAGAAGACGTGTGGGAGTATTTCCTTAGAAATAAATTCCTGAATCATAACTACTATGCTTGAACTAACACGTTAATAAAACCATCAATAAATTCTTCAAAAGACACCCTCCAAGTGACAGAGTTTTCCATTACACGAAGAGGCAAAACCAGCAACGTTTTGGTAGCTTAAAAGCTCTTCTAGTGAAGAGAATGGTCCTCTTGGGCGAGAACATTTTAAATACCACCTGATCCTGTAGGCTAGGCACTTAGGATGTGTAATCCTGTAAAAACTTTATCCAGCATCGTTAAAGGAGCAGCAACCTAAGGAAAATGAAGACGGCTCAAGGTACAAGACTACTTCTGCATTTCATAAGCATCTTTGATATTAAGACTAACAAAGAGTAATATGTTTCTTTAGAAAACCTACGAAGTTCAAGAAAAAAGGATGAAAGAAAAGGCAGACCTGTTATTTTGGCAAATCTGTGGAGGAAATTCTTCTTGGCTCAGCTCTGAAGAAAGTTATTATTTATAAAAGCCCATCCTTCTGTTTACTTTGGAGAATTGCTGTTCCAAGTTAATGTGGCTTGGTGAGGAAAGCATATATATGAATGTTTCATACCAGGAATGACAGACTGACATCCTGAACAACCCAAACAGGATGAGAAAGAAAAAACCTAATGTGTTTTATGCTAAACAGAGAATCCAAGTTAATAAATTGAAACTAGCAGGAAAAGATGGTCCTCATCAAGCTTTGTGCTTGACTGATACCACCCTGTAGAAACTGAGAGCTTAATCACATTCTTAATCTAGCATCTTGACGGCGTTTGGATTCTTTTGCAAATCTTAGTTGATCATTCTTTCTTGGAGGAAGAAGAAGATATACCCTTCGTGGCAGACATTAAGCATCTCGGCTGTCTCCATGATGTTAGATTACCATCAATAAGATTGCTCCAGACGCTCCTTTTTATTTTAATCCATTGTGTGATTGAATTCAAAGACTCTCAGCAGCACCCCACCAGCAGCTGGAAATGACTCAACTGATTTGGAAAGAATTTTCTTATCCTTTCAATTAAAAAAAAAAAAAGTGTCTTTCTGAGGCCTCGTTGCATCATATTTAAGTACAGCCTACTGTATTTGGACACTTTAGTACACTCTGGCTGTATTGATAAGAACATGTTTCCACTGAAAGAAGCACCACTATGAAGTGTAAATGAGCTGTTGTTTCAAATGCAAAGTTTCAGGGACTGCAATGAGTTTCTTTGCAATACAACATAAATTAAGTAATCCTGTATAACGCAGGAGTAGGGGAGTATTTTTAATCCGTGAAGTATATTGCCTCAAATAATCACTGAATTCAAAGGGTGATGCAATGGTTACTTGCAAGATCCACTTTCCAAAATGCTGCTTGCCTGTTGCTGGAGCGCAATGCTGCTTGCAAGCAAGACCAAATTAACGTCTTGCACAATTTCAGGAGGAAGACACCAACACAGAACTTCTAGGAAGGACTCTCCTAAATGCGCTTTTGCACTGCCAGAAGGTCTGTGTTAGTCCTCCAGCACAGAGGCGTTTGCAAATGGTACCCAAATTATCCCACAATGAGGGCTTTCAGCCTTAACAAGCAGCATCTTAAAAAACTGAATAGATCAGAAAAGTGAACGAGCCTCAAAGAACGAAGAGTTCTAGGTAACCTTTTTTCCCCTCTCAGCTCCTTACGAAAGGACATTCAACACCCCTTTCCTCAGCAAAGGAGCACCTTTTCATCTTGGCTAGGTCAATATGATAGGCACACTTCTAAATAAATGAGGTAAAGAAAGAGCCCTAGACTGTGGAGTCTGTTTTAAAGAACGAAGAAGCCTGACGCTACTAAATCAAAGACGACTTCAAGCTGAAATTTAAACACACCCCAAATACCCCCGTCACGCAGTGCCGGCACCTGCCATTAGCCGTTTTCACACACGAGAATCAATTTTTCGTCATGCATCGGAGCGAAGTTTGCAACACCTCTAGACTACTTCTGAATTCTAGCAGAAAAGCAAAGAACCTGGGGTACCAAATAACCAACCTAAGCAGAACCCTGTAGCTTGGCAACTTGGGAGATGGAGCAGTTTGCAAGGGGGTTGCTTCCACCTGCTGGAGATGGGTAACATTCACGTGAGACCAAAAGACCCTACTGCCTGTGGGGATGAAGAGAGCGATGGTTTGGGGTAGCGGGGATGCTTTCACTCCACACTGAAAGGGCAGCGATCTCACCCGTGCAACCAACTCAGATTTCACCCAAACCACACATCTACACGCACAAGCACACGAGAGGCTTGCCGCTGCCAAGATGACCAAGTGTTAACTGAAATGGAACGCGCAGAGATCTCAAATCCTCTGAAGTCATACCAAAAAAAAAAAAAAAAATCCCCCAAAAGACAAGAAAATTTGACCTCAAATGCACACAGGGCTCCTACTGTATGCTTCCCCAGAGATGCGCCCGTCGCACGAGCTCAGGCCCCGCAGTGCAAAGAAACGTCCCTTTCCAGCAGGGCAGAAAGGAGAATTTCACCTCTGCTCACCTCTCCAGATGGCCAACACAGGGAAACCAGGAGCAGCTCAGTCTCCAAACATCCTCCTTGCCCAGCATGATTACTTCTACCCTGCACGCACTGCTCTCCGAGCAGCAGCCAGACCGGCTGGCCACTGCCAACACACGCAGCCCCCGTGCCTGTTCGGTTCTGGCATTCCTCTCCTTTTGGACAGCGAGAAGTTTTGCTATTCAGTTTTTCCTTTAGCTTTACCAGCACTAGCGGAATATTGAAACTACTCCCCCAACCGCCACCGCCACTCTGTTTCCCCTTTCCCATCATTCGAAACGCCTCTTTTATTGGAAACTGCATTTAAGACGTGATTTGGAACAAATAATTTGATTGTGCCTGCTGATGCGCTGTCTCAGCGCCGCGCTGAGTCGACACCCGAAGCCATCTTCCTCTCATCCACAAACAGTTGTAAAGAAAAAAAGCCACTTCTATTTAATTCCTTAACAATTAGGAATTAAGTAATCTAGACATCATTCAGCTTCCAGCGATACGATCTCTTCTATTTTGCACTGGTTTTAGTAGTTTAAAGACATTCAATCTATAAGCGGTTTGCTAAGACGATCAGAGTTGCAGTTCTGTTTCTGCAGTCACTCCGACACGTGCGGTTTGCTTCATATACCTGTCCCAACCCCGTACCCCTCACAGACAGGACCAGTGATTGAGCTGGTTTTATGGGATGCTGTGAAAGTGAAAAATATTTGCCTGTGAATAGCATACCAGGCAATCCACGCCACATCTTCATTCACAACAATCCTAAAATACGTGCGTTATAAAAACAGGATTCCTCATAAATCACCGTTATTGTAAGTTATCTCGCATTTTTCTTTTAACTAACGTTGTTTAGATTTTATCATCAGCCAATTAGAATAATTACATGCAAGCTTGCTGCAGCAGATAATTGTAAAACATAATAAATCTAAAGACATTTGTAGAGAGTTACCCGTTCAATGAAAAACCACACAAACTTCAGTACGTAAGCAACTTAAACACCCTTTTTCAGCCCATAAAGACTCTTCAGACTTTCAGTACTATTTATATTGCTGCTTTAATCTGAATTTGGCAACATAAGGATGTATAATCTCACACGCCTTTCTCCTGGCTGACTTGGATTCTGGTATGCAATGAAACCCAGGCTAACTCCCAGCACAAAGTTCCTCAAGTCAGCTTGAGGGAGTTTAACACCACACTCCCTTAGAGCCCTTAGGAAAAAAACATCCAAACCCCTGCATCAGTAGCATTCCTGGATCTCTTAATTGCCAGTGCTTCATAAATCAAACAGAACGGTCATCTCGAGACAGAGAAGTAACTACTGCAGATTCAAAAGAAGTCAAGAAAACATTTTTCTCCCTGGCTGTACGCTTTAAAAGCGGCCGCTCATCTCAGACTACAAGTAGTCACACATCGAAATACATGTGAAGCCTTAGCAGTACCTCAGTAAACCACATTATTCTGAAGAGTTACCAAACACTTATCTTGCCATTGCCAGCAACAAGCTATGGTGGTTTTCTTACACGTGAGAAAGTGACACCTGACTATCAGGAAGTACTGAAGATAGTATCGTTAAGACTAAATTACACCTGTGTGCAGTGTAATTACATCATCAATATACTCTGCAAGGAAAATTCTTCGGCCTTGACATCATTTTGCACACCTGCTAAAATAAATTCCAATCTTTCCTCTCATTAATTCCAACAATTATCATGGTGTTTTGGGGGTGATTTAGGCTGCTCTGTGTTCAAGGCCAAAACAAAAACTACCAGTTCTTCCACAGGAGAACCAGCCTGCATTGCTGTGACGCTGAGGACCAGCGCCTGGTTCTTTTGAATCCTTGGCAACACAGGTTTCTACATTTTTCAGTTTCTGGCAAGCTAATATACTTCAGAGACTGATAAGATCATACTGTAAACAGATCTAATTAACATTTTTCATGCCAACCACAGAAGCGGGAAGAATGACTTACCTGGGTCTCGACTGCTGTATGGCCATCCTGAGGCAGGTAAAAAAGATGGCATTGGAGAACTTGCCCTGCTGTCATCCTCCACTTGCTGCGTAATATGCCGCACAGTTTCTTTATTTTTTCGGTTCTTCCTGCGCCCAGTGGGTTGCCAGCCATCCCCTACTCCTTGTTCTGAGAACACGTTCTGTATTGCACTATCCTTGGCAGAATGTAGTTCACTCCCTCCATAATGTGACGGTGAAACCTGTTCCTCTTTGATACGTAAAGACCCATAGCCCATGTCACTAGACCAAAGAGACTGGGACGAAATGTCTTCGTGGCTGTCTGTTTTTGGTTCTTGATCCTCTTTTCCGTAGCTACTCCCTCCTTCGTGGCAGCTGGCAATAGCTGAATCTCCAGAGGAGTTTGCCGGACTTGTCCGCCGAGCTAACCAGGGAGATATACTCCTGCCTGCCACAACTGCTGAAATCAAAGCATCCGTACTGCTGCTGGAAGGGGCTCCAAGTTCATAATCGACGAGGTCATCCGAGGCATCTGACTTTATGCTTATGTCGAGAGCTGCTTTTATGAAATTGTGACAGGCTTGTACAATATCTGTCATTTGCAGATAGCTAGCAGCTGACATCACCTCGATGACGTTTCTGCTGGTCAGCGCTAGGTGTGCGGAATACATGAAGTCAATGATTGCTTTGAAGCCTTGTGCAGTTACAATGTCTAAATGGGTGACTGTGGCCTGGTCGGAGGTTTTCTGTACCTGGCAGTACAGCGTTTTGAAGTAGCGACTACTCCCAAGCAGAACGTTTTTGTGAGCCTTAAATATCTTCCCCTCCACTATAATGCAAACATCGCAGAGGATGCCGTGTTGTCTCTGCTCGTTAAGCTCACGCAGCAGATGACGGTAGTGGGAAGCAATCTCCATATCTTCCTTTCGGTTATTCATCTGGAAATCTTTGTGTTTCCTCTTCCACAAGTCCTGTACGGGGAAGGAAATGACAGTATTACAAAACCCAGTACACGCTCACAGACTTGGTTTTCAAAGACTGAGACAAACCCCAAGTCGTACCAAATTAAGTAACAGGTTCATCTTGAGAGAATGCCACAAAATACATCTACTGCCTCGAAAGGCTGCACATTCATTACACAATGCAGCTTATTTTTGCCAGACTTCAAATAATTTACGTTAAAAGGGACTAGATTTGAAGCTCAATCCTCCAGTGGCTCATAACATCCCAGTGAAACATTTCTTTAGATTACTACAGGCTTGTAAGAAAACCTGTCCTAAGTTACTTGGGTAAAACAGCTGTCGGGTTTTACCGTCTGGGTTCAGTAAAGTTTGGTTTTGAACGAGGTACTACGCTTGAAACCACACTGATGGAGACAAACTACTGAAGAGCACTCTGTAACACGAGTTCCTCAAGGGACCAAGCATTACGTGTCGCACACTGAAGAGCCGAAATCCTCAAACAGCAAAAGCCAATTGGAACCAGCTACTTCCCTTGCTATATTGCCCTTGAGGGGCTATAAATATGGTTTTCAAGTCAGAAGAGCAATAGGCAAATCCAAGACCACAGATCACAAAACGTTAAGTCCTCACCCAAACTAAACTGGCGATAGAACTATGAAATTAATGCTGTTTGAAGCTGAACGGCTTACAAGCACAAGATTTTTAACGTTGAGATCAAGCATGTTATTTCCTTGGCCTTACATCTCCAAGTTTACCCCACAACCACCCTAAGATATTGGGTAGAAAAATACTAATAATCACCTAAACGTTCATGTTTAGAAAGGATGCTTATGACCATGATAACAAAGCATCCATCAAGCGGAGAAGATTTCACAGGACTTTTGATCACCTTGCCTAAACGTTCATGTTTAGAAAGGATGCTTATGAGCACGATAACAAAGCATCCATCAAGCGGAGATTTCACAGGACTTTTGATCACCTTTCATAAAATTTGACAGTATTATCCAAAAAAAGGCTAGTTACTGCCAGCAGCATGGCAGAGACCCAAATCTTCTAAGTTATGCCCCAAATTATTCTCCTCTTACACTCCAAAACAGAAAACACAGGCCTTAAATGTGGATATGTTGGCAGTAATCAGTGGTGCTTAAATTTTCAGACTGAATTTTATCCCACCTGCAAAGTACAAATACAAGAGAAGTAGAACATCAACATGGACGAGCGCATTCAACGCGTTCTTGTCCCTCAAGTGAGATGACCTCAGGTTCACAACGCTCGCGATGTTCGGGATGGATGCTGGCAGCACCAGAACAGACCGACGAATTACCCTCTGCAACACCATGCCTCGGCAGCCACTACCCTCGCATACCCGTCTTTGCTGCCACGGCTTTACAAATTCCTTGGCATTAATTTCTGCCAGTTTATCTAGCTTGTACCGCTTATTTGGAAGTTGCTATTGAGATTTATATACCGTGTAACAGTGGTTTAACGGTCCAACTAATTAAGAGCGCCGAGCTGCCACACAACGTGAAGGATGTCTACTCCTTTCTCTCAAAAACTTAAATTTGTTCCAATATAAGAAGTTCCACCTGTAAAAATTGATATGTGGGTCCACGTGTCAACATACAACTGTGAAGCTGGTATCTGCTGACAAGGCCAAATTCCAAATGTAATTATGGGCAGGTGCACACATCAGAAGCCTGGATTTAGGCTGCTGGTGGTTGCTGATGAAACCCAAATCACTGTATTTCTGAGATCTCATGGTCTTGAAGCGTACATGGTTAAACGTAAGCGCTGTCAGTAAGGAGGCTGATGCGAGCTTGAAGCAACTTTCTAACATACATCGAGTTCAAACACAAATTCAGTCCCATCTGTTCAAATCGGCTCGCAGCAGCGGGCAGTCCTAGGACAGCCACGATTTAAAAAGTTTCCTGACACATGCAAGTAGGTTTCCTGTACTGTGGGATACAAATCCCTAAGACCTCTGCCCCCTTCCCCTAGTCTGCGCTATTATTATCATCTACAGGAGCAACATAGCTAGTTTAGCCAACACCATTGGCTAGAAAACAACCTCTCAGCCCACAGAACATACGTGACACAGGACCTTTCTTCTAGAGAGCCACCTGATGATTTGAAAGTTCAAGTTATGCAAGATCGCCTGCACAAGCCTCTCCAGTTCTGCAAGAACGGAGCTGTCTCCTCGGCAGTGTCAGAAATGCTAATTTGTAAGACCAGCTGGTCCCTGATCATTGAGAAGCATTTGCTTCCCTCAAGAAAGGAAGGACCGCCCTCCTGCAACACACACGGGCTGAACTGGGGTTCATCTATTTCAAATCCATACAGCTTTTCTACAGAATTAAGCACAGAATGCACAAAGAAGCTAACCTGTTTTTATTTTTATTTGAACTGGAAGAGGTCAATAATAGTGTAGCTCTACACTATCTGAACAATGCTACCCTTGAAATCTGCCTGGAGACCTCAAATCAAATTCTCAGACAGAAGCCAAAATAAGTAAACAAAAATCAAAACCAAGAATCAGTGAGTGAGGGGAACAAAAAAGAAAAAGAACTAATTTTTCAGGTGTTTGGCCCGAAAAGGTTGTGATGGAACCAGCCAGCAGAGCAGCTTGCTAACCCAGGCTCTGAAGGTGGCTGCCACCGCTTCCCAACGTCTTCATGTTTGAGAGAACCACCTCTTAAGGCAGAATGACAGTTCAGTTTTGTCTTTATTCCAGAAACCACTGCCGCATCTAGTGTTAGGAGTTGAAGAGTCAGCTTAGCCCCCTCAGGAAATATGAATTGCCACATAGGATAAAGTGACTTGTCCATCACCAATCCCATCCTCAACAGCTGCCGTATCCACATGATTCAGAGGAAGACACAGGAAAACCTCACAGCATACAATTATGAAGCGATCAGAAGGTTTCAGACATGGCATTTCCTTTTGCTTTTCCTTCAGAGGTACCAAAATCCATATTCCAAGACAGCACCTCCTTGGAATTAGTGGTGGTGGGAATCTCCTGCAAGGATAATTTTATCTTCCTCAATTTAATACAGATGAGCATCAGGAGTATTTGTCAGTGTCTTCACCTGCTTTTGCAAATGTATGCAACAACGGCTTTTCTTCTTCCATGTTTTTCACCTGGAAATTACACCGATTCCTTGAGATTTTATTTCTCTGCTATTTCATATGCTTACCCAGCTTAGTGCAGCCGGTTGGGTTCCCCCTCACTGCTGGTAACAGTCTATTTTAGATACCCCTTGTCCTTTGTTTAAGCTGCCTATGCCAGAAACCCAGATTAAAATATTTGTCTCTTGCTACCTTTGGTTTAGACTGGACCAATCTGAGGTCCAGCCATTGACTAACCTGGTGCTTCTCAGGGATGAAGCACTTGCTAGCCTCTTTATGAAATAGCTTTTCTCTGACTTTATTTCCTATCAAGGGATTTTTACTTTAAAAAAAAAAAAAAAAAAAAATCTGTGCAAGATTCCTTATTGGCCTCCCTCCCACCCACCAAGCTCTTGGCAGAAGACGCCCTCCAGGCAAGCCACGGATGAACAAAAGCATGTCACTACGGTCAGATCATACAGTCCTTGCATCTTCCTTGCTCACATTTCCAAGGACGCTGGGGACAAGAGCAGAAGATGGCTAGGCACCTTTTGGACAAGAAGCAAAAATACCTGACATTCTAAGAAAACAAGTAAAAATAATGACAGCATACTTTCCAAAGTACTTTAATTAAAAAGAGATGGAGAGATGAGCAGGGAAGATGCCCATCACAGAGAGCAGCACCCTTTCCACTGACAGCAGGCACATTACAGCACTTTGAAGGATGCAAGCAATGATGTGGACACTCCCGTGTTCAGTCTGATCAATAATATTCAACATCTTCCAAACCAGCAATTATTATTGTAGATGTCTTGATCTTCCTCTGTCTAAAGGTCTGCTACCTCATACGCACTGTTCCACATTCAACATTTGTCACAGCATTGTACCTTTTAAATGAGAGGTCTTTGGGGGAGAAAATTAAATATGCCTCAAATTCAGAGGAATTAATTAGTTTTCTGTCTACCCATGTCAAACCAGAACATCCGTTTAATGTCAAGGATCACTAGGGAATTAATCCAAGTTAAATTTAAGGCAATTTGCTAGTAGTTAAAAATTCAGGAAGCTTCAAAACCCTGTGCTCTTGTGTTCCAATTTTACATGCTGTTTTGTGGCTTGTTGTTGGGTTTGGTTTTGGTTTTTTTTTTCCCTTTTCCTGGTAACGATATTTATCTCCACTTAAAAGACATTCTGGGAAGATTTCTTCAGAAAAGCAGTACCCTTCAAACTTCTAGTGGAAGGATGGTGAAGATGGAGTAAACTGTGGAGATGTTTTAGAAACAGACCTCAACGATCAAGGATATATTTTTTGTTTTATCTCAGGTCTTTTTACTACACTGAAGGATTTCAAAGTTGAGCAGCTACTAAAATCCTGGGCCTGTGATGACAGCACATGGCCACAACACAGCTTTCCAAGAAGCCAATGAACCATGAAAGCTCATCTGTAGATTTTCCACAAAATAAACTGTAGCAGATCAGGCTTTCTTCATAAGTCAATTAGCAGGCAGTACAGTAATTCAAGTCTATTACTTTTCCAAAAATAACTACAAAAAAATTGTCCCTAAGCAAACACCACTTGATGTAACAGCAAAAAGAACAAAAACATGAACAGATTTAATAATCACTTTCATGCAAACTTTTGTCAAGATACAGGCCAGCTTTTTATTTTTCATGTGGTCAAAAACCTGGTCTTAAAGCGATCATTAATAATTTATATAATCTTTAAGCCCAGCTAGAATGAACCTAATTCTACAAATATAGCACCTATGAAAACTGTTTATTTTGCGCTACCAGTACAGTTCTTTCAACATGAAAATATCACCTGATGACATAACAGGAGTCTAAATAAACACAATCTTCACCTACTGTTGGAAAGGTTTTCAAAAGAGCAGCCAGCAATACTTACAAAGCCAACCTCTCAGCACACATACCCATAATAAGTCTCCTGACCAAAACTTTAACACCAGTAAAATTAAGGGGTACAAATCTGTCACATCTAAAACTCAGTGTATTATTTGAATTTTGATGAAAAGCCACAGACAAGAAATGGAGTACACAGATGAAAGCCTCTACAGTACAGTCCCCTGGGAAATAGTGGGGACAAAAATAAACTCCCTTCACTCAGAAGGAAAACAGGAGAAAAAAAAAAAAAAAAAAAAGAGAGAGAGAGAGAGACCAGAGTGGGGTTTTCGGGTATTTGTTGTTGGTAGCGTTGTTTGCTTGTTTACTTCTTGCTCTCTCAGAATACGAGCGAACCAAAAATTTAAACTACATGACATTTAGTTTGTTACAATTTTCTAAACATGTTTCTACACTTAATACTAAGGACACAAGTTAGGAGTACCAAAATACTCACTAGTGCACTCCTCCACCAGTCACTCAACGCTCCCTAGAGAAAACAGGCCAACTGGAATTTAACCAAAAATGTGTTGTTTCCTCCCCCCCCTCCCTTCAGAGAAAAGTAAAAACAGATTAAGGAAGAACTCAAATTCACTCCAATGGTTTATTATACAAAACCCAAACAACACACCCCACTTTTCTGCTTCCCCTGTGCCCTGTCCATGTCTCCACTCCCAAGACATTCCAACATTTTTTAAATTCCTCTGCAAAGGAGCTCTGTAAGGTGAGATTGGGCTTGAAATGCCTCCTTGCACAACAAGACACGGTGTAGGCAGGAGTTTCACTTTTATCCAATTAAAGACAACAGAAATGCATAGGATTCCTCCTATCCATGTACCCTGAGCTGAAAAGAACCGAGAACAAAAAAAAAAACTCACAACGTAACCGTAGCAACTGAAAAGGGCGGTACCTGTACTTATTCTCCTAAATGAGAGAGCAAGCAGAAGACTTGGGATATTAATGGATGATAACTCCCTGCAAAGACACTGCTCGTGAGCTTTACAAGTACAAATCTCCAGAAGTAAAGTGTTTTCTCCTAAGTATGCTTGAGGAAGAGCACACAACTCTAGAAGAGTTTTAATTTCTTGATACCAGATACCCCAAAGTTATCTTCGTATGTTCAGCTTTGTTCAAAGTAGAGACAAGTAACAGCTCATGAAAATGAACAGTTGCCAAAAAAGAAACTCTTCTTCCCTATTCCGATTCATAAAACCGATCATTCGTTGTTGATGTTGGTCAGTTCCAACCACAACTCTGAATTCAAAGAGAAACCGGCAGATGTTTGTAAACAGGCTGAACCAGACCCTTGGGCCAAAGAGGTTACTCACAACTCACAGTTTCATGAAAACAACAGTGTACCACTTCTCCCTTACGGCTGGGGCTGAGAATGTTTAATTACAGCCCAACAGTGCACGTTCATCCTTATAGCTTAGGAGTCACAGGAAGAAAAGAAAAGTTTCATAATTCAGTCTGAGAACTATTACAGAAAAGGCAAGAATTTGGGAGGCAAACAATTTTAAGTGAACTTAATAAAAATCCAAACTAATTATATTTTTACTACCAGATTTGAGAGGCCGACTCAACTCTCAATGACTGCGGAGAAAACAAAAAACCACAAGCCCCTACCAGTGTTTAATTAAAATCTGCCTGATGACAATTCACCAAAACTTCTCCTCCGATTTCCAGCCAGTGCTGCACTGACAGCATTAAAACCACATCTCCGTTTAACATCGCTGTCGTAGCTACAATCCAGACAGCCCATGAGTAGGGTTCAAACAGCAGCAGCAAAGGTGAAGCATTACACCTTCAGTAGCTGTAACACACCCGCTGCTCACCCAAACTGCTAGGTCTGAGGGCAGGCAAGGAGTCCCCATCGGTCCAGGTTAGATCTAGCCAAGAAATACGACATCAGCTGTTTACAATTGCTTCTACCATGAAAACACATAGATCTGAATGCAATTAGGAATTAAAAGAAGGCAAATTTCAGCAAAAAGAGTAAGGACATGCAAAACACTACGCGCTTCTCGTCATTCGTATCGTCGAAGCTTTGTTTCTGCAATCCAAACACGAACCACAAGCAAAGTCTAACTCCAAGAAGCAGAACCTAAAGTAACAGGGAGCTTTCATTCAACATTTCACCCTCTACTCCAGAACTTCAGACTAGAGACTTGGCTTTGGCCTTTGCCCTGTCAAATCATCTACCTGATGTTACGGGGCCAGCTATAGAGTGCAGAAGCTGGACACTACAAAAGTGCAACCAAAAGACAGAATTTCTGAAGGTGCCTTAGAAAAAGCCATCGCTTAACCTTCATTAGCTCTGACAGCGCACAAGTTTCAAGAGAAAACCAGGTCTGAAAATGAAAGCTAAGGGAAAACTGTTAGCTTTCACATGTTGGAAGGAAGGCAATTAGAAATGAGAATTAGCAATTTAAAAAATGTGAAGTTAAAAACAGGAGAGGAAAAAAAAAAAAAAAAAAGAAAAAAGACCAGAGATGCACATTTTGCTATAGTGTTCTTCAAAGTACTAAGAAGCGAAAAGATTTTGGGTGATTTTGCTAGAGAAAGCATGCAAACTTTCAACATTAAACAAAAAATTAAAATCCAAGACAATTACTTCTTACCAGTAACAAACTGGGTTCCAGGTCTAGTGTTTCTCCTACAACAGCTGAGGACATCAACAGCCCTAGGGCAGCACAGGCAGTGCACTTTTCTGCAACCTTCCAATAGCACTGGCACGAACTCTTGTAGGAGAAAGACAGAACTACGATAAAAAACAAAACCAAAAGAAGTTATTAGCAGTAAACCACAAGGTTACTGAACAACAGTGATGTATTTTTAAGAGCTTTCCCGCCAAACTCAGTTAAAACACCTCTTTTTACGACAATGAACGCCCAGAAATGTTAACTCAAAGCGTATCAATACATTGCAGGTAATTAAATCCTGGTTACCTTTCTGCAACAATATAAGCAAGAGTTACTTCTTAAAGTACAGGGAAAAAACCTCTAATTTTAGATACTAAAACTTCAAACAGGTCCTTGAAACAACAGTGTTTCCTGTTTGGTAGCTTTTCAAAACATTCTGACTTTAATGACTTTTTAAAGAGACATTTGTGGCCTGAAGGGCACTAATTCACCTCATCTGACCTATAAAACACTGAGGTTAAAAAGCTACCAGCACAACTCCTGAAGAAAAGAAATCAAGTTTGCAATGGAATATCCAAGAGAATTTTCTCTTAAGACATTTAATGGCCAGTTTCTACTGGCTGACACCATTCCAGGTTAAGAGACTAAACTATTCCAGGACTTGGAAAATTCTGTGTAAAATATAGATACTTGGGTATAGTAAGGCACCTTCACAGACAGACTTCCCAGATAAAATATTAACATTTATGACTACAAGGTATAAAGAGTAGGAACAGTTCATCTACACAAAGGTTTTTTGTCTATGAGGACACATCCACCGTAACCATCATCTTGAACAACTGTTTTTCTTATACAAAACAGACTTTATTTTCTTCAGAATAGCATATTCACTACACTTGCAACATTTAACTTCAAGGAGAGCTTCTGACCACACTGTCTTCGAAACTTTATCCTGTTGATATACTGTTAGTCATCACAGCAAAGTATGTGCCGTATCTTTCTAATCTCTATTTCAGACATCTCCAACATACAGATCAGCTCTCTTAGTGAAAATAAGCTATAAATCAATACTGTTGATTTCGAGACTGACCTTCTGTAGTAACAGATTGTGAAAGAAAACAAAGATAAAAATTAAGAAAGCTTTTCCAATACGAACTAATGTCATTATAAATGATGAAAAAACCTATCTAATAAACAAATGAATAAGGAAAATCCAAGCATTCTTATGGCAACAAGCAGAACTGTGAAAATCTTGAAAACAAATATGACCCAACTGAAGCAAATACCATTGACTTCGTTCTCAATTTCTATTTCAGACTGCCAAGTCTTGCCTTTCTCTAATTCTGATTGCTTCTCCATAGCAATTGTTTTGGCTAGCTCTTTTTAGTCCTGTTATTTAGACAGTTAAAAAAAAAAAAATAAAGTGGGGGAGCGAGGGAGCCAGACTAACAGAGACACATGGGAAATTACTTTGTTAGCAAAGTGTAAAAGTAGTGCGTATTGTCACTTAGTCTTAGGACTGTTACTGTTAAGACTCATTTACACCTCTGTCCCAGGATCACAAAATGAGCCAGAATGGTCTGATAAGAACGGTAAAGCTGAGACCTACGCTATTTTGCACTGCTCTGCATTTTTTCTTCTTGCTTTGAGCTCTGCACCTGTTTTCCTCTTCTAATCGAACAGAGAGAACCAAGTGACCGTGATGAATGGAGGCAGCCCAACCGCAAGGCGGGAGGAGAGAAGAATAGCCAGAGGTATTTCTTCAACTTCTGCAGTTGGGTAAGATTTCTAAACCAGCCTGTTATCAGCGTTAAGTCAAATTTTATAAAGAACTAAGTCCTCATGACAATGTTATCTCCAGATACTCTTTTTTTCCCTTACCACATTACAAAAATATCTTTAAATGCTGGGAACTTACCAATATTTAAAAATGTTTACTGTTAGCAAAAATAAACGTCACGATGTTTCACAGCTGGATAGTGCACGATTTAATGGATAGAGGAGAATGGTCTCTGGTAACAAGCTCCAACTGGTTCATCAGATGTCCTGTATTTGGGAATGGGAAGAACAGGAGGCAAAAATTAGAACCTAAACTTAAGACAAAACCCCTCAGTGCCACATAATTACAAGCAATGGTTAAATAACTGCGCATTTGCAACACGGTTTGCCGTTCTGAACAAGAAATATTCTGACATATAGGAAATATATTCTGACATACAGGAAACTTATTTAGCCCTTGTGTTAAGTTAGAGCTTAACGCACAGATTTTAAGACTATTAACAAGTGACTATGCTTCGACAGAAGTGCTTTGAAGAAGTCACTGTAAAAACCAGTACCTTACATGAGGATTTCAAACAATTTTAACAATACTGTTTGATCTAGTTATCATCATAGAGCTTCAGTTAATGTTTCTGCAACACCTGCCATTCACACGCTTTAAAGGGGGTTCGTATTAATCTAACCTCCCAGTCACAGCGATTCCCCTCCAAACCAAAACATTTGCCTAAAGTTACAGAAAAGTTATGTGCCCACATTACACAGAGTAAGATATTTGAGTTCTAGTCCTGCCCAACTCAACCGACACAGCCTTCAAAAGCCAGGGTCACCCTCAAATTAAAGAACAGTGTGCACAGAAGCACTGAGTAAAGCAGTTTGTTCCTCTTACAACATTAAAAAAAAAAAAAAAATTGCAAAAAGAAACCCCACAAAGATACAGAAAAAGAGGCAAATACCTAACAGAAGGTAAAAACCTTCTCTTCCGTGCCTGTAAAAGCTACACAGCCCAAAATACAATATTCCAACTGGTAACAATTAGCTAATACAACAGGATGCACCTTTCCTTACGGGGCACTAGGTGCGTGCTCTAGTTCAAAATGCTTACTTGCAGTAATATTTCTTTATATTTCCTCTGCATTCCCCTTACTCATTTCCCCATAACTTCCAACTCCATCCATCTGCATATTTCCTCTGCATTCCCCTTACTCATTTCCCCCATAACTTCCAACTCCGTCCATCTGCCTCTCTCTCTCCATCCTCTCTCTCCATCATGGAGAGCTCCACCACAGTACAGAAACAGTTGGCTCGTATCATTCCCCTGTTTTTGTTCTCTGTTCTCTCTCTCATCTGGTCGCGCCAAGAGAAGAACAGATCCAACGCTGCCTGTACCACAGACCTTGCAGAACGCAGTAGGAACATGGACGAGCTAGCCAGTGCTTAAAAAGCAAGTATCTTACAGGGTAGCAGGCTTGAGAATCCTGGTGATATCAAAAAAACCACCCCCGAATGTAACTACAGATATATCTGCTATCCTAGCAGCGAAGATTAAAAAACAACCTGAAAAAATCCAAATGCCTGTGGCTAGTATGACACTTACCTGTCCAAGTGCCATTAACTCCTACAAGACCTTAAACTTCAACTTGAAAGAGATGAGTCACAAAGGGAATCTAAGCAAAAAGGCAAGGCCCTTGTGCATCTATTAGACAAAAAACAATCTAAAAAGCACCTTAAAAAAAAAAAGTTTGAAGAACTGCAAGCATATCACACAGGGAATTGCCCTGAAGAACGGTTCTCCCCAAACTTTCTCATTGTTTTTTGGCTTTTTAACTAGGGGATCTTTGCTAAAGTTCCCAAACTCAGCACGTCAAAAGGGAGGGAGCCAAAGGAGGAGGAAGAATCACGAGGTAATTTTTAAAGAGAAGCAGTGGGAAGAACCAAGGGGAAGAGCACCTAAGAGACAGAAAAGACACGTAAGGGGTCAGGAATAATCCAAGAGTAAAAAAATCAACCAGTGCAAAACTAAAGATAACGTAAGAGGTGCTCTGTGAGCAATCTAATTTTGTTTGTACAATTCGTGGTACAAGCACTTAGGGCCTTGGGTAAGTGTCCCTTTTTACTTTTTAGTATAAATCTCATAATCCAGATTTGATCAACTATTATTAAAAAAAAGAAAAAGTGGATTGAAGCCAAGAAGGATACAGTGGTAATAAGAAGGAAGTCAATAAGCTAGTTTTATATTTAGCCACCACCTCATTCTCCAGTACTACAGTGGCAGGACTTTCAGGAGTACAGCATCCTGACGACTTCGTTTATCAGTACTTAAATTAGTTGGTGTCAAGTTTGGGTATTTTAAGCACCTAATGGCTAATACAGACCATCAATTCTTCTCTTTCAGGGCACGATTTGAGCACTAGTCAGAAAGGTATTTCCTCCAATGGCGTATTCAGTGCAAAAGGTGCAAATTTTGCTTAACTCTTTCCTCAAAGAGAGTGAGCTAACCGCCCAAAATATCAACTCTTTCTGCAGAGTTCTTCATCACAAGGTGAGAAATACCAGGAAACAAACTCGCTTGGATGGAATAAGCAGTTTGTTCATCACCTGAGGAGGAAATAATTAGGGAAGATAACTAGGTATTTCAGTATACACAGGTATAAACCTATTCTTTAATACGTAAAACCCTACTCACTTTTCTACGTAGGGATCTTAAGCAGCTAAATTCCTGGCACACACTCTGACATTCCTGTTACTAAATTTATTTTAATCCATACATAAGCTAGTAGCTGTGTTTGTAGAATATTTCCGACGCCTCGTTGCCTCCCTCTGTTACAGGAGACCCCAACCCACTTTTACTATAAAGCAAACGCTGGGTAACTTCCAACATCTGCAGAATGTTTTTCTTCCCGAGTGCATACACAAGCCAAGCAAGTAACAGGACAGAAGGGATGGCCACTGCACGGGCTGGAATAAAAGTGAGCCACATCCTCCAAAAGCAAGGCAAAAAGGGGAGTTTCAGCTCTCACTTGGCATCTACCTGTTACATTTCAGCAAAGCTGCTGCCTCTCTCAGCAGCTGCACGGCTCCTTCCAACGCACACGTGCATCCTTACCTATGTGCAACAAAACACCGCACAGTGGAACACATTTCCATCTAATTAGAATTACTGTCAAGGATCTCATCCTGCCTGCGAAGCACTCAGAGGCTATTCAAACCCAAGATTTCAACAGCAGTCAAAACACAAACTGACGTTTCTTAAATGCATGGGTATGAAAGAAAGTTGAAGCAGCTGTTCAGAAAATAACTGCACCACAGCTAACTTGGTAAGGGACAGAAAACCCCACCCACGAGCCTCTGAACTCCATCATATCTCGTAGGAAATTCAGCGAGGACTTCACACTCCTTTGCATTTATGAAGAATAAGCATTTTTAGCACAACTATGATTTTTCATCGGTATATTTGAAAATGTTTTGGCAGAGCTGAGTAAACCGCAGCACCCCTGTTTCACAGGAGGGGAGACTGATAAAAAAAGCTGTTACCACACCAGCACATTCGATCGACAGCTGTAGGACAGGAACTGAATCCCAAGCAGCTATCCCTGCAAAACCTGGACATCCTCGTGCACCCAAATACAGCGAGGCAGCACAAACCAGAGAACTATTGAACTGTTTAGGGAAGTCGAGATTCCTTCCTCCTGCATCTCAAGTGAAAGAAGTCCCGCAACAAGCGATACACGCTTTTATTTCTCATCCTGCCTCAAGGACTAAAGATCTAGAGGGAACTGAGAAAACCAACTACTGAAGGTTGTATTTAAGGGGGCTGTACCACAAACGTACCGTCTAGTGAAACAGAAAGTCCTCAAGAGGGAATAAAGTGCAGTTTTGAAGCAACGAATTTTAACGCTGGAGTCCCGACTGTCATTGTACTCGACCAAAATATCATTAAAATGCTCACGGAGATCCGTAGGCGAGGAGCAAGCCCGCAGTACTTCACGCAGACCAAATGCCTGTCTCCACCTCGCAGCCGTGGTAGGTCCTCGTACTCTCGCCTAGCGTGACCCCTGCTATCTGCAGACAGCCCCACGGCGTGCTTCCTTTCACTATTAATACATTTTAAGTTTCAAATATCACACACATAAAACACAGGTAAGCTACGCCTTTAGAAATATTCAAGCCAGTCGTAAGCCAGAAGCAAAACTGAAAGACGGTATTAATCCTTTTGTGCAAAGTGTCAGAATTTTCTAGGGTAATGCTTGCAGCCAGGAATGGACACGAACCACTGGCTCCTGGGAATTGTAACAGCCATGTGGGATAACCATTACAACTGCAGGTAGCTCTTCAAAGACTTAAACTAAGCCCTCTCTTCGCCCTTTTGTTTGCCCATTAAACTAAGCACACAGGAGCAAGGAAAACCCCTGTGAATGCTTTTTACCAATTTAGGGGCAGTCTAGAGAGCGTTAGGGAGTGCTCTGGAGCGGCCAGTAAAACCAGCAGGAAGGGAAAAACGTCCTGGGAAAGGTTGAGCTGTTGATGAAATAACTCTCCTCTGAAAGCAAGCAATAGCAGTTTGGATTGGGTGTTAGCCTGCTGCTGCGCTGCCGAGAGGACAGGAAACTTTGCTTAGAAACTTCAAAAACACGTATCTAAAAAAAAAAAAAAAAAAAAAAAAAATCCACACAAGTGGATAGCAAAGACAAGAAGAATATGCTCAACCTCACAGCGACACAGAACATTACCGGTGGAAAAGCAGCCCTATTAACAGCAAATAACAGATCTTTCAAACACAAGGCATTTTTCCTTTCGACGGAGGACTGCTGGGGAGGGGACTGCTGGGCAGGGGAGGCCACTAAACTGGTTTTCTTTTAAGCACTTCCAGTTATTAAAAAAAAAAAAAAAAAAAAAAAAAAAATCCTCTTGCGAAGAACATATCCAGTGTTGTACAACTGTCCCAGAAAACAAAGACCACGGGGAGAAAGTGGCCCATTTTCTGCGGTCTCCAAGAACCCCGTGTACGGGTCATGTTTTCAAAGGCTCAATCCTACGCACTCTAGACTGAAGCAGCGTTTACAGTATACGAATAAACGCCTAATGCTAGAGCTATTACAGTACCCCCTTTTTTTGGTACCATACCAAAATTGACTCAATTACACCAAAGCTAACGTAGAGTCTATGAAAGCAACTGCGAGAGAAGTTTAGCTGTGAGCGAGTTTCCCCCTCCTGGACAGGCTGCATCAAAAGCAGAAGACTCGTTTTCTATTTCAGTTACGGTTATCCCACTAGTGCACCCAACCACGTAATATTTTTCAGGAGCCTACGTTTGGGAGCTCCCCTAAATACTCTTCTGTAGCTCTGCTCCAGCCCACGGGGCAGCCTCCTCTACCCGTTTCTTGTCAGTTCCCGAAAAACACCTTAAAGCGATAATTCCTCACCACATGCTGAAAATATTGTGACTAATAATATACTCCACCCATTTTTTCCATCACTGAGGATTTAAAAATACAAAACTTGACAGTGAGAGAAGCTAGACGGAATTTAGAAGGGGGAAAGTCAAATTTTGTTTCCAATTAAAAGATGCTATAAAAACATAAAATGCTCAAGCAAGGTATTGCTAAAAGTGGAAGAGCTATCCAGTCACAGCAAGCTGCTTCCTCAAAATTGTGTTTTTCTCACTCTTCTTGGATAACGTGGCTTTTCCCTTTAATCCCCACAACAAAAAAAAAAAAAGAAGAAAAAATACTCCCTCTCCTTTTTGAGAAAATACATCATTGTATGCATCAGAAGCAGAGCTGCTCCATGCACACTGAGAACCCACACTTGTAATAAATACTTGATCGAGTTCAAGAACTGAGACCTGGATCTATATTACAGCGACTAAATGCTAAAAATGATACCAGTGATGCAATTAAAATGCATGCAAGAACTTTGGTACAGGTGCCTACAATACCACTGCTTGCAAAACACATCTCCTAATTAGCGTGGCTTTAAACAATGCTGATAATAATCCGGCCCTGTAAAGCTTGCCAAATGAATCATTGAGATTGCAAAATAAAAAGCATGAGGAATTCATTAAAGAGCTGTTAAACTCTCCTTTGTTTATCTTTCCCCTGTCAGGTGTAAAAATAAATAAATATCGGTTTATACCTCTGGATTTCATCCGAATGCTCAGCTTCACAACAACGCGCCGGTGAAGAACCTCCTCAGGAGGTACCAACATTTTTTCCCCCCCCCCCCCTCCATTTCAAAAGAGAAATCCTCCCACTATTACAGTCCCGAAAATCTGCTCCATTCTCTATTTGTCATCTGGGATTGAGTTATCAGACACTACTTGTATTACTTTGGGAACTGACATGTCTATTTACAGAGACACAAAGGCAATCCAGCAGCACAACCCCTTCTTTTCCCAGCACCTTTCCCAGCACCTCTCCTTCTCCCCTCAGCCAAATTTTACAAACACTTTCTTCTGGGGAGAGGGGAGGACACCTCACTAGTTTCCCAGCATGACAGAAAACATTTCCAGCCACTTTTGCACTTGTTACAGCATTATGAAATACCACCTATATCCCCCCAAAGGAACAGCATTATTTTTTCAAGGGTTTTTTTGGGGGGTGGGGGTTGTTGCTGCTTTTTTTTTTTTTTTTTTAAAAGGGTCACTTCCCCCATTTCAGCCTGCAATTAAAATGGAGGCAAGGCCAGGCGATCTATGTCTGGCTTTAGGGGGAGACAATAACCCAAAACAGGCCTGGCTTTAAAAAAAAAAAAAAAAAAAAAAAAAAAAAGAAGAAGAAGAGAGGGAGAAAGAGAGAGGGGGAGAGAGAGAGGGAGAAAGAGAGAAATACAACATGCTTCACCAGTATTATTACCTCATCCCTTTTTCCAAGCAGTTTTGAACCACACTCCTGACAAACTCTTGGTCCAACTTGCACGGATGCTGGTTTTTAGGGGGCGGAAAGGGTTTTAATGCTGGAGCCGGGATTGAGGCTGGCTATTCGCAAGTGGAGCTGCTGTTAAAATGCCCCCTTGTCTCTTCTCCTCTCCCTTGAGCTGGGTGTTGACGCAG
>NW_009259033.1:320566-322914 GCF_000687185.1 Egretta garzetta | reverse complement strand
CCGGCGGCGCTGGGCCGTGCTGCAGCCTCTTCGAGCACCTCGCAGGGGCGGGGGGGAAAAAAAAACCCGACAAAAAATACCACTTTTCCTCTCTCTTAAGAAATAATCTGTATTTCAACAACCCCCTGGGACAGAAAAATAAAAGATCTGCAGACTTCAGAGCCCCCTGACTTCAGCGGGCAGCGGGGCGCTGGCCCGGCTTAATGGCTGGAGAGCGTGGCTGGAGGTCGGGAGAATGAGGTTCTGCCGCTGCGGAATGGAGATCACAGCTCCTCCTCGGCGCAGGGTGCCCTCAGATCCGGGGATGAAAAACCTCTCCGTGCAGCAAAGGGCAGGATTTTGCCCTTTTGACTGTCGCGCTGAAGGATCTGACAGAAACTGCCCTATATTTCAAAGGACAGAGCTTAACAGGACAGGATAGGTCTGGAGCGTGGAGGAAGTCAACGCCGATCGTACGATAGCTGTGGCGAGCAAGGGAATCGTTCTTGAAATCTGTGCGGTTGCCGGATTGTGAAAGCAAGAGCCGGTCCGGCAGATAAAATGTTTTCAAACTCTTCATCAACATTTGCATACTCTGATTGTGCCCAAAATTGGGGAAACACACATGCGAGTAATTTGGGTTGGCCATTTGTTTGCAGAGTTAACTGACTTAGGTGTGTAATCACAGTAATTGCCTGGATAATTGCGTGCCTAAGGTTTAAAAATTTCCTCCGTGGTTTCCTTTCCCTCATCCTGTACGTTTTCTTCATCTCTGCCTTTCAAGTAGGCAGGCCTACTGTTGAAACCTCGGTGCTGGCTTTTATGCCTCCTCTTTATTCAAATCCATTTCTACAAGGTGCTTTTGATCTCTAGGACGTCCCCTCACAAAAAGTGTATTTTCCACTTTTTAATCTGTAATTTAAATAAACAGATGTTCCGTCATGTGCTTCCCTCCTCCCGTTTCCTCCTACAAACCCTAAAATACCTTTAATTTTGAAAAGACTATGAATAAACCCGATTAATGAAAATGAAATGTCTTTCAACTCCAGCATGTTTTTAATTACCTCTTTGCTTTACAGTTGCGACAGAGTCCAAGCGGCACCTTCCTAGAAAGAGCTCCATTAAAATGCAAATGAAGACTTTGCAGAAGTTGCCTGTTAATGCAACGAAGGACACAATTTCTTAAGACTTAAGCAACGCAAAATCCTCGCCAGGCAGGGTTTCCCGCTGCCACCTGCTCTTCCCGCATGCGCAATCCCGTGAGTTCGCCGCCTCATACGCGCTTTTCCCAGTCTCTTGTCACCTGTGGGTGAAGAGCACCGGAACTAAACAGCCAAAATCCCTTTTCCACCCTAAATGCCGAAGCTGGTTTTCATGTGCAGCTCTCCCCACCCCGCTGCGCCTGCAGGTGTTGGATCCTTCTGTGCTTTAAGTGTTTCTGGTTTTTTTAGGTTCCACGCCGAAATGTGGAGGTTGGAGGGGCTGATTGAAGGTTATAAGGGCTGATTGAAAATGGAGCTATATCTTTATGCAAATATATCTATTTGGCATGAAACCTGTATTATACCTGGTTGCAGCTGAAAGCTCTCTGCCTTTCCTTGCCCCTCTGTATTTGAGACCGAGCTCCCCCCATTACCCCAGAGCTCCTCAGGTTCGGCACGTACATTCCCTTCCTCTCCTCCTACCCAGGTTTTCTTCCTCGGGTCTTTGTTGGAAGAAAGTATTTATTTATGTCGTATTTATTTGTGTGTCAGGCCGGGCTGCCTCCCCCGGAGCAGCAGCAGCTGCAGCCTGGGCACTGCCCTGGGGAACGCTCTCCAAGAGGGGGAGGGTGGCGGCAGGCCGAGTTTCCCAGAGCTGTTCCGCACAAAGGATTTCAGGAGACTTGAAGAGGTTTAATATTCTTTTGCTAATCACGCTCCCTCTGCCTCCTTTAATTCAAAATTTGTATCGTGTTTTAGGTAAATCCTGCAATTGCTCAGCCTGTCCTTGGAAGAGAGGTGGTCTCTCCTCATAAGCGTGCATGAAAAAAAAAGCTGAGCTGGAGGGAAAAACGAGGTAGTTCACGTGGTTTTTGGTGTGCAAAGCGCCATGAACAAGAAGCACGCGGGAGAGGTTAAGGGCGTAATGATGCACCTCTTCAGAGAAACGTCAGGGATTACAGACCGCGTGTTTCCAGCCCAAGTCGACGTCCTCCGTACGCCACTGTATCACAGATTTCATCAAGGCAGAGCCCGCCGGAGGCGAGGGCTTTAATCGCACCGCTGACAGTTTTTTGCCACTGGGGGAACAGGTAAAATTCATATTCTTGTAGCACAAGAGACTTTGGAATCACCCGGACGCATTCCCTTTGCTTTCTTTACAAAGAG
>NW_009259033.1:316919-320528 GCF_000687185.1 Egretta garzetta | reverse complement strand
GCCTCCCCCCAGCCACTGGCAGAGCCAAGCTAAAGCCACATCCAGTGCTTAGTGGCTCATCGTCGTCATCGGCTGCGCAAATGAAGCGCGCACGGACTTGCGTTCCTGTCGATGAATTCTGCTGCCTGCTCTGCATCCCTGCGCCTTTGTAATCACTCACTCACTAGCCGATCTCAGAGACCTTAGCCGTGCTAATAAGCCAGCGCTCATCTTTGCCGTCCTCCCGCTGTCCCCTGTGCCCAGGTAAGGTGGGACCGGACTGGGGAACAGCGGTAGAGGAAAGCTGCCTGGGTTGCTGCGTTCGTACCGCGTCCCATTTGTAAAATCATCAGTAACACTGAAGCATTCTCATTCCAGCTCCTCTCTTCAGCTCTGCTCTACCTTCTACTCAGCCGTAGGAGATTTGGCATTTGATAAATTCAAATGATCTCTTGGGTGGCCTTGCACATGGTCAGCTCGGAAGCACATTGAGAAAACCCAAGTGGCCTAATTACTCTGGTTTTTTCCTCCTACAAAAGTTTTGTGCTCCAAAATAGGGGTGCAAAAACCCTCCTGAGCCATCTCTGATCCGTAAGCTCGGCTTGCAGCGATTCCCCCTTTTGCTTCCACCTTCTGTACATGGTAGACCTGGATCTCCATCACCAAAGGCCATTCCTCCCTAACCGCAGCAGGAGGAAAGCCATTTTGCAGGGCTCTGCTCCTACCCCTCATGGCAGATCTGCATCCCTGAAAATCCTGCGACCGTCAACCTTTGTCAACCACCTTGAGAGCCGCTCGCCGGTGTCGGAGGAAAGGGTTAAAGGACCCACATTCCTGTCCCTACTCCTCCGACCAAAGGTCAGGCAGTTCTTTAGGTGAAGGAAGGGAGGGCGGTGGTGTGCGGCCCTGACCAGGTCATTTGAGGAGTAAACCACATCTGAGCCGAGCTAATGAAGCAGTATTTGTCTCTCTCACAGGCGCATACTCCCGGTCTGTGCCGGGCAAGTTAGAATTCCTTCTCTAGTGGGAGTGAAGATGTCGATTGTATTTTTTCCATGATGTGTATTGAGGCATTTGCTAGGTTGTGGGAGTAAACACTTGGGGGAATTCTCCATGAGCTAGCAAGGGCAAGTCACAAGCCTACTAAATATGGTGAATGAAGATTACAAAAAACCCCTGGAGAATAAAACTCCCTCCTTCCACCCCGGCTCCCCACCACCACCACCACCCCTGCATATTTTTTCTTATTCTCATGCACTGCCATTTCACTGTTTGCCGGGTAAATCCATTTGTGTGGATTAAACACATCGTGCTGCCTTAATTTTTATTTTCTGTACTGAAAAGGTGGCCCTGTGTGTGTGTGTGGGGGGGTCCTTCACGTCCTCACCACTAACGGAGACGCACCGCACCATCCTGCTAGAGAAAGCAGAGACACCAAATATTCAACAGAGGGCGGGGGGGAAGAGCAGGAAATGCTCTCAGGTCTGTAAATACTTGAGGGGGTGAGAGATGATGTTCATGTACAAAATATTTGACCAGCCGCATCCCACTGACCTCCTCTGGTGCTGCTCTTGAAAGGGATTGGCCGCAGCCAGAAACAGTTGATCTTCAATGCTCCAAAAATACATTCCCTTTCAAAGCCTCTCAAGTGGAGAAGCATCCAGGCCGCCAAATTCGGTCCCCGCTCCCAGCTCCCCGTGGCCCGGTGGAGTTCAGCTCCGGGGTGTGCGTTTATGTTCACCCAAGTCTGTAGGTGATGGTGAGGAGGAACGAGGCCGTGGCCGTGGCATGGAGGTGGAGGAGTGTGTGGAGTGGGGGGACAGCAGCAAGCTCTGTCCCCAGACCTTCTCCTGCCTGCTCCATCCCCGGCTTGCTGCCCTGGCTCTGTCTCATCTCTTATCCGCTCCCCGCCCTGGGGCGGCCCAGCAGCAGCCAAACTCTGGTTCTGCAGCCCCCCTTGTGAGCCGTAGAGCCAACCTGGGGCCCCTCCGATTCCCACCCAGAAGCCACTGGTCATTGTGGTGCTGGCCCAGGCTTGGGCAGATCACGTTGTGCTACGCCGACATTGCCCTCCCCCTGCTGTGAAGGATCTCTGCTTTCCTTTTTGTGAGCCTGAGCTCTTCTCAGGGTTGCTTTCTGCTGTATTTTATATCGTAGTGCTCTGGCGCTTCATCCCTCTCACAGGTTTCCTCCTTTCCCAGGTTTGGATCCGGAGCAGCTCACTGCTCTGCCTTTTGGGCTGTACTCAAACCAGATCCCCTCCTGCAGCTCTTTGCTGACGTTCGCCTCCGTACGCCTGGGCAGCACCGCCACCCAGGCCGTGCTCGCTCCTGAGACCAGCAGCACAGCGCTGGCACGTTTAGAATAAATTTGGAGCCTTCCTCCTCCAGCATCATCATCCTTCACGCCCGCAGCCTTTCCCAGCCATTACCCAGGGGCTCACACCAGCCCTTTAGAGACGGGCAAACCCATTTCTCTTGCCAATAGTTGCAAGGCGCCAGCGCCCTTCAAAGCCCGGTTGGGCTGTCAGTGAAGCTCAAGCCTTTTTGCTACAGCACCTCAAACTACTCAGTGTTTAAGAGAGATTTAGCTGAAACATATCCCTCTCTTTGCAATGATCTTGTTTTCTTCAGAACCCAAAGAAACTGCAGGGGCTTCATTTCATGCGATCGGTATAAACAGCGCGCGTAACGGAGCCACGCTTGAAAAAAGGCAGGAGCAACAGTTAAAATAGATAAAACTGCTGAAGTCTGGGCAGTGTGGTTTGGGGGTTGGTCAGGCAATTGCTAGTTCACCTAACGATGCAGGCCACAGTCGAGGCTTAGCTAGGTTAGACACGGTGAGTCACGTTTCGCTCTAGTTTATGCGGAGCTTGGGCTGACACTCCAGCAGGCGTGGTCCGACCCTTTTTGGGGGAACAAACCTGCCCTTGGTTCCCCCTTTGGCTCGGAGGGATGGAGAGCTCACCTGCATTTTGCTCCTGCTCCGAAGCTTCCTTTTGTTTTTACCTCCGGTGAATTTGCCCAAATTTTGGGGTCCCACGCGGGGCGGCGCTGGGCGCTGAGCTGCGGTGGGGGTAGCAGCAGATCTCTGCGGTTGCTTCCCATTCTAAAATAATAACAAGAAAAATCAGGAGGACCCCGGCAAAACATTCACTGCATGGTCTTAAGGAAATAAGAAGCATTGTGCACGATATTTGAATTTGTAGGAACTTGCTGGTCATCGGGAGCGATCAGGTTGTCAATAAATTAGTTTATATTAGAGGCCATTCAAAGGCAGTTAATGGTATTCTGCGTCACCGAGCCGTTCTGTGAGCAGACGACGCCTGGCTCCTATCGACCTGGGAGCTGTCGGGGTCGCGCCGGTGGCCGTGTGTCGGGGTGGGCAGCACCTTCCCCCTGCGATGCCCACGGCCTCCCTCTCCTCCCGCCCTTCCCGACGGGAAAGTGGCTCGTTTAAGTGCAACAAAACCCCTCTCGGTGGTGTAAATGGTGCACGTGGAGGTGATGGGTGTCCACTGTGGGGATGTCATGGTGGTCTCCAGGCCCTCCTCTGGGGTTTCTCCCTACTCACCCTGGCTTTCCCCCTCCGCCCGGAGCAGCCTGGCTGGCTGACGTGACCCGTAGCCAA
>NW_009259033.1:309780-316838 GCF_000687185.1 Egretta garzetta | reverse complement strand
AGTGGAGAGGAGGAAAATGGTGAGTCACGGGGGGAGCTGCCAGATGAGGCTGGGGTGGAAACGCCGGGCGGATGCAGCTCCGGGCCCGGGCTCGGACCTGCGCCCTGGTCACTTCCCTCGTGCCGCCCAGCCAGAGCCATTACGGGAGCCCGGGGATGAAATTACAGCCAGGGAGATCCAGCACCTGAGCAGGGCTGGCTCCGGCAGCACACGGCAAACAGGCAGCGGAAAATCCCTCCCCGAGCCAACCGCCCTCGGGAAGATGTTTCCTCTTCTCCTGGCTCTCTGGGACGGCCGGGCAGGCAGGGCAGGGCATGGGCAGAGCCCGGCATCGCCTCGGGGCCACGGCCAAGGGGGATATCGATCCAGAGCGGTGCGGGGGTCCAGGCGAGGCCGGGCTCCACATCCCCCAGGGCACCAGCAGTGATGAATTCAGCCTCCCCTCTGCTCGCCTTCATCCCTCCTGTCTGCTCAGCCCCCATGCAGGAGCCCTCTCGCCCGGCCGTTGCGTCCGACTCAATTTCAGCCATCAGATGGGAAAATGGTCACCGTCTGGATGAGCCCTGAATCCCATCCTGGCCAGAGCTGGGCTGGCGGGGCCGGCACCTGCACCCACTTTGGGGGATGCTCCCAGGCAGCGGGAGAAACGCCGCTGCCCCCGAAGCCGGGGAGAGGCCCAGCTCCCTGGGGAGCAGCGCAGGGATTGCGGGCGAAGGAGATGGATACCTTCTTTATTTTCTTTCCCCCCCGGATTTAGTAGTGCCAAACCCCTACAAAAATTTCCTTCTCTCTCTTCTCAGCTTTCCTAAACCCAACCTACTTGCTTTTATTGCTTCTCCGGGAGCCCGTTGCCTGTAATGCATCATCTGCTCCCAGCCATCCCGCACCAACCCCGCGCTTCAATTCCTGCCCTCGACCGCTGGACCTGGCGCTGGTTCAAGCAGCACCGTAGCGCCTCTCCTCCGCATGCCTCGGTCAGATCCCGCTCCATCCTTGCTTTTCCCGGAGAAGGCAGTGCCGGAGCTGCCGGTCTAACCTCCCCCGGCACCTGCAGCTGCATCCTTGCATTGCGCTCCTTTGTCTCCGGCCTCCGAGGGCTTTTTTGGGGTGAGGGGAGCAGAGCTGCCCCGGCAGACTTGGGCTCCCAGCCCCTGCAGGGTCATGCAAAACCCCCTGGGTAGGGTGGGAACACCCGGGCCCCCCAGGCATCCCGGGGGTATGGGCAGGGCTGAGACCTGTGGGGAGCTGGGGGCCCCCTGCCACTGCCGGACTGGGACCCTCGGGGTGCACCCCAAACCCCAGCCCCACTCTGTTTTCCCTTCCCAGGCTTGGGTTAGCGAGCAGCAGATGCAGTGTGGTTTTGGTTTAATCTGCAGGGAAATCTTCACACCTTCCTTTGCTCTTTTCCTCGCCAGCCCCTCCGCCTGCCAGCACGTCACCGTCGCGGGGGCAGCTGCCCATCTGGTGGCAGTTGTGGGGGTTTTTAAACGTTTTCCTCCCTCCCTCTTCCTCCTCCACCCATGCAGCCCCCTCTGCTCCTCCTCTGCTCGCCCTCACGGGCACCTCTGCTCTCTCTGCATTTATTGCCAGTGCAGCATGGATACGGCTCAGTGGGACAAGGGAGGACGCAGAGATGCTGTGCTCGCGCCGGCGCTGGTGCCAGCTGGGATTTGACTCTCCCAACCTCCAGCAAGGACAGTTACACCCCAAGAGCCATTCCCAGCCTTGCACACGTGCGAGCAAACCCTGCTTCTCCTCCCCGGGCTGGGGCTGGCTCTCCTAAGGACAGGGTTAAGGCAGCAGACACGTTGCCTCCTCTTTCTGCGAGGGGTTAGAAGGGGTATAGCCTGCATCCGCGCAGATGCGAGCTTGTTTATTCTTACCAGATAGTTTGATGGCTTTATCTGATCACAGGTTTTCCTGAGGAAGGAAGGGTGAGTCTGAGTCACTTGAAAATGGGGGCCCTTCATCTCTGGGTATGACTGGCGGGGCCATGGATATTAGCAGAGCCCCGGGGCAAGACGCGCTCTCCGCGCTGGCTGCTCTCCAGGGTGGGCATTGCCACGGGGCGCTAATGGATGCGAATCCACCCGTGGGTGGGTGGGGAAAGCTGCGCCGTGGGTGTCGGAGGGAGCGCCCAGGACCTGATGCTGTGAAATCATTTGCTGTGTCCATACAGGGCAGGGGGAAGCTGCCGACATCGTGCCCCTCGTACAGAAAACACCATCGCAAGCAAGGGATAAAATCGAGTGGCCATTGGTAAATTCAACAGAGAGACAGGTTCGTGCCCTCCCAGAAGAAAACCCAGATAATTAAACTCCCTTGTTCTGCTATTGCCTTGGGTCAGGGGCTGGAGGAACCAGCCCATGGGAGCTCATCTGCTTCTGGAGCGCCGGGGGCTCGCTGGGACATGGGGAAGGGCCGCGGGTGCCCACAGCTCCGGCTCCTTGAAACGGGGGAGCGGGGCGGGGGGCTGCAGCGAGCCCAGGCCGACCCCCCCCTGCTCCCCCCTGCCACCCACACACCAGTGTCCTTCCTGGCTGGCTTTGCGTCTCAAAAACCAGATGAATTTTCTGTAAAATGACCTCAGAGCGCTCGCACTCTGCATTTCGTGGAAACCGGGGGCTTTCAAACCTTTCTGAGCCCAGCCAGGCTCCGGAGAGGGGAGCGGAGTGGGCGACGCTGAGCTGCTGGATGCGCACAGAGCCGGGCCCCTGGGGTCCAGAATTAATAGGACAGAGCAGGGGCTGTTCCCTGCATGTTTTATTTATGGGAATCAGGCCAGTGAAGTTCCCTCAGCTCTCAGAAATAGTCGCAGCGCCTCTGCTTTGCGCTGCCCACGGCCGTGACCTTGATAAATGGGTCAGTGCCCGGCACCCGGGAGGATGCTCGCCCCCCGGGAGCTGGCCAGGCTCCCTCCCCACCACCCCCAAAGCTCAGCCTTGACCATGCCCCAGCACCCCTGACGAGCACCGGTGCTCCTGCCGCCGGCAGCCTGCCTCTGCTGCCTGTAGCTGCCGGCTCTGCCTGCAGCGGGAGCGGCCTGTGAGAAAGGACCCACGGGAACTCCACCGAAAATCCCCCAAACACCGAGCGAGTGCCGGGCACCCCCCGCTCCCCCCTTCCGAGATGACATTTGCTTCTTACACCAAACCGAACCCCCGGGGCACCAGCTGGCGGCGAGGCTGGAGACCCTGAAACAGGAACCAAAAGTGGGGCTCTGCTTCGTTTTTTTATTTACTTTTTTTTTTTTTTTTCTAACCTACATTTTTTAGCCGTGTCCTGATGCCAGATCGCAGGCACGGCCTCACCACGCTCTCCACCGCGATGGCATCTCCGCCGGTCCCACTCAGTAGCCCCAGGGCCACCAAAGCATCCCGGCAGCGGTGCCTGGAAGGGAGGGATGCTGATCCAAGGGGTCAGGTCCTGCCGGGGGAAATCCAAGTGTGCTCCCCTGTTTTATCCAGAGGAATTGTGGGTTTGCATCCCGGGAGCAGGGTGGCAGGATGGGTGCTTCACCGGGCAGCACCTTTGGGTGCTTTTGGCACAAAGGCGGGCAGCGCCAGCACCGCGCCGCAGGAACAGGCCGGGGTAACTGGAGCAGCAGCGGCAGCCGAGCAGCTCCCACCCCATCCCCGCTCGCACCCCGGCTCCATGCAGAGCCCGGCTGCAGGCAGCTCAGCACCCTGCCTGCGGCGGGGGGCCTCATCCTGACCCCCTGCCTCCGTCGGTCTCCTCCTGATCTCAGACCTGCTGGGGAAAATGTAGAGTAAAGCCAGAGAGCCCGGTGGAAATGCATTAACCTGGCCCCAGCACTGCTCAGGTCAGGATACGGCCGGGCTGGACGGCTCCCATTAGCAGGGGCTGGGGGGGCCCTGGCAGCACCCGCAGCCTCGTTTCCTCCACCCAGGAGCATCAATAAGGTAGAAAATGGTATTAACACACACGATGCCTTTTGGGCAGGCGGGGATGGGCTCTGCACCGCGTGTGGAGCACCTCCCTGCTCCCACGCCGTCCCGGATTTAACCGGGAGAGATCTGAGGCTGAGCACAAGCGCGGCGATCGCTCCGGTCAGTCCCTGCGATTGCTGAAAGCACATTATCAGCGTCTGATCTGTCGTAACTACAGAGCGAGGTGGCTTTCCCAGGGCTGCTGGTGAGTCAGTGGTGGAGCTGGGAGCAGCACGGTTCCTCTCCCCACCCTCCGGCCCCGGCACAGCATCTCCCTCCCCACTTCCTTCCCCCGCCGATAATTAGCTGGGGTTGATTCTCCCGCAGCCTTGGGCTTCACGGTTCCCGGTGATTTCTTCCAGCTCAGTGTTTCCCCGGCCAAGTGCTGGGAAGGGAGATGTGAGACCCGCACCCACGCCAGCTCCCACCGCGGGAAATGACCGCGGGTGGCCCCGGGAGCGGGGAACTGGGCAGGCGTTTCCCAAAAATCCCATGGCTGGGAGAGGTCTGGGCCAAGGGGCAGCGGTGCCCTTTGCCAGCACAGGAAATCCTCCCCGGGGGGTCCCAAAGCCCAGAGGATCCGTGGAGCACCTCAGTGGCTCCGGGCTCTGCCCTCCCTGGGTTCCTCAGCCCGGTGGGTGCAGGCGGGGGGTCTGGCACCACCATCCTGCCCCGGTGGGCACCAGCGGCCAGGAGAGGCTGCGCACCCACCCAACGTCTGCTTGCTCTGAAACAAGGGTAGCACCCGTCCAGGCTGGTCCCTGGGGAAGGTGCGTGGGGACAGGGCCAGGACCACGGCCATGTGGAGCCCATCAAGGTCCTTCACGTGGCTGTCGCCAGCCGAGGCCGACAAAAGGCTCCGGCCGCCCTTCCTGCAGCTCCGGGGGAGGGGCCGCTTCCAAACCCATGGCCCCACCCTGACCCTGACCTCCACCGCTCCGGGTCCTTCACGGCTCAGGGTCCCACGCAGTGCCAGGACCCCCGGAGCTTGGCTCGCCGGGGTGGCGAAGGCCGGGACAGGGCGGCGGGATGCCACTGGGCCACTTTGGGCTCCCAGGCGCTGGCGGGGTCTGCTCTGCCCCATGCTCCCCCGCAGCCTGGATCCGCACCCGGACCCATCCCGCTGTGTGCAGGGTGCTCTGGGATGGGCAGAGCCCCTTGGCATCCGGTCCCACCCAGGAGGCACGTGGACATGACCTTGGCCCTGCCACCTCCCTGAAGGTCCCTCCCCGCAGCTCGGTGCCCTGGGAAGGATGAGGATGCTGAAGCCGCAGCCCCTCTCCATCCCCTCCAGAGCTCGGCCGCCTCCGTCCCCAAACCCTCTCCAACGTGGAGCATCCAGGGCCGGGCTCTGCTGCTGCCTGCGGCTCTGCTGGGTCTGGGGACGTGCGGAGGGTTTGCCTCCAGCCCCATCAATCCCCCCACTTCGCTGGTGCCAAATTCCCTTGAAAGACAGCCAGGAAAGTGCCCTGTAAAATTAAGGGCTGTCGGGGCCAGAAAGGTCTCAGCCGCTGGCGGGGAGGGGGGCGAACCGGGCGACAGAGCATTTATCTTCTCAGCCCCCGCATCCACCAGTCCCGGCAGCGCAGGGTGACCAGGGCAGAGCTCAGCACCAGCTGGGGACCGGGGGGTTCCCACCTCGTCCTGGTGTGGCCTCACTCCCCCCAGCTCCCTTTGGGTCCGACTCCATCTCGGTTTCACCGCGCAGGTGGAATATCCCCATTTGGCATCACCTCCTCCGGATGCCCAGCGTGCAGTACACGGCACGGGGCTGTTTACCCTTTCCTAAGGAAAACAAGCATCTGAAGTCTTAAAAAAAAGGCTAAGAATAAATTAATTCAATTAACAAAAGGAGCCCTGTTAGAGTGTGGAAATCATTTACCGAAAGGGGGGGATTTGCCAGGGTAATAGACCTGGAGCAATTTTCTCTCGTCCTCACCTCGTGGCAGGCACTGTAATTAGCCGTTTGTGATGGCCAGCGATGACATTTTTGTTTGGCAGTGGCTGAGCAGGGCTCAGATCGCTGCCCTCGGCCCCGGATGGGGGGGGGTTGTGCCCTGTAACAGCTTCTTCATCACAAGGAGGGGTTTGCTGTCCTGCAAGCTGCCTGCGGGGGGGTTTGCTCTTGGGAGGGTACAGAGCTGGAAGCGTTGCGGAGATGTGTGGCTACACAGAAGGGATTTCTCCTTCTCTGCTCCAAGCTGGGGTTGCATCCTTCCCTGCTGCCTCCCCAAGGACTCGAGGGGCTTTACCCGGCGGTACGTGTCCTCCGGCAGCGTCTCAGGGGCTAGGCAGAGAAATCAATAACAAAAATGATGCTCGGCTCCTATATGGAGCTTTACATCTTCAAAGCCTTTTGCTGGCATAAACTCATTAACGGGGAGGAATCAAATTCCTGGCCACACAGGTCCCAAGGATGCAGATCTTGGGGGCGATGGAGCGGAACGTATTGTAATAAGAAATAGCTGCTGTCGGTGGCCCCGCGCGCAGGAGGGCCCCGAGGAGCCAGCGAGAGCAGATGGGGAAGGGAGGGCTGCGATGGAAGCGGTGCCCAGGGCAGGCTGGCAGCGTCCTGGAGGCAGAGCCGCTTCCCCTTCTTGCGGCAGCCAGCGGGTCAGGGTCGGGGAGCGGGGCTCCCACTCGCCCCATGGCCCCCCTGGCTCCCCCAGCGCAGTGGAGAGGAGTCCGGCATCATCTCCTCCACCCCTCCGCTTCCCTTCAGGAGCATCCCGCCCCTGCCGAACCCCTCCGTGCTGGAGCATCCCAGCCTGCTCCAGCCCCAGCTGCCCACCCCGGAAGATTTATTGAACAGAAGCCAGAGCAAATGGAAAATTGGGGATGTTCAACCTGGATCGACTGCATGGCCAGGGATGGGGTGGGCAAGGGGGGGACAGGGGAGGCGAGTGGAGGGCTGCAGCCCCTCCGTCCATGCTGTGCTGCTCCGCGCTGCCGCACCCGGCACGGGGCACAGCGGGGGACAGGGCACGGGGCACAGCGGGGGACAGGGCAAGGCGCCGGGGTGACCCCCTGGGTATTTATTACAACCTGCCATTTCGGAGGCGCTGGGCAGCCCGGGGAGGCTCACAACTCGGCCAGGGCCCCTCCGCA
>NW_009259033.1:309028-309718 GCF_000687185.1 Egretta garzetta | reverse complement strand
TTTTTATTCCACCCTGCCATTTCGGAGGCGCTGGGCAGCCCGGGCAGGCTCACAACTCGGCCAGGTCTCCTCCGCAGCACGTCCCAGCGCTGCAGCCTGGGCAGCACCACCCGGGACCCCAGCACCCCCAGCACTGCGCGCTCAGCCCATCCTGCCCCAACAGGGGGGCTCGGGGATGGACTTTGGCCAGGGTATCTCATGGGGCAAGCCAGCCGTCCCCAGGGCTCGGGGCGTGCTCCCGCCCGTGGCCCTGGCTTCATGCCCACGGTTGGGTGGGGAACCACAGCTCCTATTTCTGGTTTTCTCCCTGGGAGGTGCTCCAGGAGGGAGGACGGGAACACCCTGACCTGGTCCCTGAGATCCCCAAGGTCCCATCTCTGGGATGGGTTGGACACACCCGTTCCCAGGGGACAGCTCTGCTGGGAACGGGGAGGGGAGGGATGTCCCGCACCTCTCCCCTTCCCCATCCCTCCTCCTTGTCCCTGTCCCTGTCCTGGTCCCTGGCTCAAGCTGCCCCTGCCCCCACCAAGCCCCCGCAGCAGTGAGGCCCCAGGAGGCTCCTCAGCATGCGGGGGCATGGAGGGAGGTGGAGGCATGGAGGGATGTGGGGGCATGGAGGGAGGTGGAGGCACGGAGGGATGCAGGGGCACGGAGGGATGCGGGGGCACGGAGGGATGCGGGGGCACGGAG
>NW_009259033.1:308687-308918 GCF_000687185.1 Egretta garzetta | reverse complement strand
GCAGGGGCATGGAGGGATTCGGGGGCACGGAGGGATGCAGGGGGAAGGAGGGATGCGGAGGCCATGCTCATCTAGGGTTACCTTGGAAACAGCACCCGAGCCACACATCCCTGTCACCACTGAGGGACCGAGCCATGGTGGTGGCAAGGCCAAATGCTGCTCGCTGAGTCGGAGTGACACGGGGGTGTTGGGAAACGTGTGCCCCCCGCTCTGGCTCGATGGCCAGTGCTG
>NW_009259033.1:308051-308307 GCF_000687185.1 Egretta garzetta | reverse complement strand
TGTGATTTAAATGCTGAAGGTTGGCCGGGGGAGAAGCCCTCCATGCCTGCCCGGGGGCGCTGGGATGAGTGTGGGGGCGCGGGCAGGGCGAGGGGATGCAGGCAGGGCGCAGGCAGGGCGCAGGCAGGGCAGGGGGATGCGACCCAGCCATTTTTCCCTGCTGGAAGATGCTCCCACTGCAAAGCGGTTTGCACGGTGGAGCGCTCCCGAAGCCGGTGCAGGCTGGGGGAGGCAGGCAGGGTGCGGGCAGGGTGCA
>NW_009259033.1:306964-307277 GCF_000687185.1 Egretta garzetta | reverse complement strand
AGAGGAAGGAAGAAGCAGCTAAAATAAGCAGGTGGGTGGACAGGGAGGAAATAATAGCAAAGGCTGATAACGAATGGGCTGGGGAAGGGGGAAAAGAACCAAAATGTCCCCAGGAAATAGGAACTGGCCCCCGGGAAGCAGAGGGAGGTCACGGGGGGTAGAGGCACAGAGCGGGCATCCCAAGGGAGGAGGGATTGGGGGAAACCGGGGGGAACTGGGGGCCCTGTGCTCCGGGGGGGGCGTGTGGGGGCAGGGGAAGGGCAGGGTGCTCTGCCCGGCAGCGTGGGGAATGCCGGCCAGAAGTGGGGGCAGC
>NW_009259033.1:306302-306694 GCF_000687185.1 Egretta garzetta | reverse complement strand
GGCACAGAGCGGGCATCCCAAGGGAGGAGGGATTGGGGGAAACCGGGGGGAACTGGGGGCCCTGTGCTCCGGGGGGTGGGCGTGTGGGCAGGGGAAGGGCAGGGTGCTCTGCCCGGCAGCGTGGGAAATGCCGGCCAGAAGTGGGGTCAGCCCCGGCCCCCTCACCCCGCTTTAGGCAGGGGCAGAGCAGGAGGTGGGTGGTTGCGAGCATCCTCGGAGGGCGGGTGGGAGCCCGTGGGTGAGCCCCCCAGGAGTGAAATGCCAGGAAGAGGCACAGAGCTCTGGGTGGTTTGGGTGCAGGCAGCTGCCGGCTCCGCTCGGGGAATGGCCCGGCTCGGTCGTGGCAGGGGGACAGGGACCGAAACCAACTGCCCAGCACTCAGGAGCAACTT
>NW_009259033.1:305216-306160 GCF_000687185.1 Egretta garzetta | reverse complement strand
GGAGGAGGCAGCTGGGCCGGAGCGCAGGATGCGCAGGGCCGGCTGTCGCTGCTGCCCTGGGAGTTTCCACATTAACCGCACACTGTTTGCATCTGAGCATTTTCCCCTTGCCAGGGCCGCCGCTGCCGGGGGTTATTTCCTGCCCTGTGCCCTCTCCCCCCACCGCCCCGGCCTGCCCGAGCCCGGCTGCTTCCTCTCGTCCGCCCCGGGGGCTTTCCATGCTGCCAGAAAATAAATCTCATGCTATTTTTAACAGAGGGGAAAACGCCAAGGTCTCCTCCAGCCTGGGCTGCCGCGGCGCTGAGTGCGGACGGGCACCCCCGGAGAGATGAAGGAGGGAGAGGAATGTGCGGGGAAGGATGTGGGCAGGCAGGGCAGGCAGGGCAGCGTGAGCCCCGCTTTCATCTCCCTGCCTTTGGGCAGGGTTTTGGGGAAGGCAGAGAGGAGGGGGGCTGGGAGAGGGGCACCGGCTGGGTGATGGGGGACCCCCTTTCCCCTCCGCCACCGCCCTTTGCAGCAGACAGCAGCCCCCGCCACAGTCCCCCAGCCCAGCCCCCCTTGCTAATGTCACCCGTCACCACCAGGCAGGCAGGGAGGGGGCGATGCGGGTGGGTCACCCCCCCTCTGCCCCCACCGCCCCAGCTGGTGGGGATGGGGTGACCAGCAGATAACACCCGTGACCCCGTAACACCCGTGACCCTGTAACACCTGTGACCCTCCTGGAACTGGGGGGGGACTCACGACACCCACGCAGGGGGGTGCCCACGGTGCCCACCCTGCCCCAGGGCAGCGCCGGCGCCCGAGGGAGGGAGCTGGGGAGGTCAGGGGGTCTCCCGGGGTCAGGGCCTGCACCGTTGCTGTTTTTAACCCCTGTAAGTGCCTTAGGGCGGCTGCGAGCGGGATCAGCTGGCTAATGCCCGGCGGGGGCAGAGGGGGGCTGGGGA
>NW_009259033.1:304697-305047 GCF_000687185.1 Egretta garzetta | reverse complement strand
CCCATGCCCCCCCCCAGTGCTCCCGTCTGAGAGGGAGGAGGTCCCTGCTCTCCTTCTCCCACCGGGAGACGTTGCGCAAAGCCCACAGCCAGCGGAAATGCGGGAAGAAAAGCAGGGAGAGAAAGAGGAGCCGTTTCCAAGCGCCGGGTGGGAGGAGAGCAGAAAACAGGAGGTGGAGGTGAAAATGTCAAACCCAGCTCCTGCTCCCCCTCCCGCGGCTGGCTGTGCCGGGGACACGGTGCTCGCCGGTGGCTTTTGGTCCTTGCCCCTCGTCCCCAAGACCGCCTTTGCCACCGGTGCCCACGGTGGCGGTGATGCCGGCGGCCCCCTCCCCCCCCGCGGCGGGGGCG
>NW_009259033.1:303694-304583 GCF_000687185.1 Egretta garzetta | reverse complement strand
GGGGCCCCCAGCCGGGGGGTGCCCGGGGGTCTCCTGCCTGAGCAGGGGGAAGGGGCAATGGTTTTGCTCCGGCTCAGGCCAAGCTCTGGGGGTCAAGCAGCCCGGCCCGAGCTCATGGGAGAGGGACAGGAGTTCGCAGGGTGCGATGTAGAGCAGAAACCCCCCGGGGCTGGTCGGGATGGGGGGGGCCTATCCGTGTCCCAGCATCACCCCAGGCTGGGGGTTTCCAGCGCTGGGAGCGGGGCAGCCCCCCGTGCCGTGGGACACCCGCAAAGCTCCAGGCTGGGCTTCACTGGCACCTGCCCCCGGCCGGGCCTGATCCTGCCAGCGGGGAAAACCCTGCTCTGTGCCCTGGGACAGCCCAGAGCATCCCTGGGGACTTGCCCTGGGAAGGGGGATAACCGGGGTGTGGGGACCATCCCCATCGTGGGACTCGCTGGGATCACCCGGAGCGGGCCTGATCCTGCAGCAGGGGCCTGATCCTGCAGCAGGGAGGGATCTGAGGGGCTCTGCCCGTGGCCAGATGGCTCCCAGGAGCCCTAAGCTCCCCATAATGCCCCTAATTGTCCCACAGCGTGGGAGTGGGTGGCCCAGCCCAGCTGGTGCCTGCGTCCCCCCACTGCAGTGGCTTTGGGACCTCTGGCTATTTTTAATCCCAGGAAGCTATTTTTGAGGGGAGAGGCTATTTTCCCTGCCTGCGGCTAATCCTGTCTTGCTTTTCAGCCTTACCCAGCTATTTGCTGGGGCTGGGCGATGGGCAGCTCCCTGCTCAGGGCAGTCTGTGTCCAGGAGGATTCCGGGGCAGGAGGAATTGGGTGGGAAGCGCTGGCTGGGATGGGCTGGGCCTGCACCCCTGCCCTGCTCTGCCGGGTCCCCCCCGTCCCGGGGC
>NW_009259033.1:301330-303047 GCF_000687185.1 Egretta garzetta | reverse complement strand
TCATCTCCCCTCCCACCTCTCCCCGGCCCCTCGCTCCCTTTCTTCTCCTGCCAGCTGCCCCCCAGCTCCCAGCCCCGGGGGGGCGTCTTGCCCCTCTGCCACCTCCTGATCCCGGGCCGCATCCTGTGGTCCAGCTTTCTGCCCTGGCTGGAGGTCGCCCCGCTCCCCAGGGCATCATTTATTGCTTTTCTTCCCTCTTCTTTCCAAGCGTTTTGCATTTTCCCGCAGCACAGGGGCTGGGCTGGCCAGATCCTGCCCAGCACCCAACCAGCCCCAGCACCATGGGCAGGGAAAAGCCGGGAGAGCTGCAGCGAGCGTGGCCGTGGGCTGCCGGGGAGCGTGGGCTGCGGGAGCCGGGGGAGATGCTCATTGCTGGCGGCTCACGCCAACTGCGGGATGCAGATAGGATTCGGGGATTAGAGCAGCTTAGGGAGCAGGGTTTTTCCAAGCAGCAGATGGTGCTGGATGGATCCCAGGGCGAGGTTAGCTGGGTGGGAAGCAGGTCCTGGAGCAGCCCTGGGCAGGGCAGGGGAAAATCAGGAAGAAGGGGGAGGAGGAGGATGATTTTCACCCAGCCTGTTTCTGGGCAGGAGCACGAGCGAGGGCTGGGGGGCCAGATCCTTCCCCTGGCTCCCGAGCGTGCCGGGTGCCAGCAAGGATGATCCCTGCCAACACCCGGAGCCGGCCACAGCTGCAGTGGCAGTAGCGTGGCTCTTGCCCCCCGGGAAGCATCCCTTGACCCCCAGCCAGGCTGTGGAGCTCAAGGTCCCGGGAACAGGACGTGGCTCTGTCACCCATTTGTCCTTCGGCTGCACATGTGCCCTGTCCCCACGACTGTGTGTCCCCGTGAGCGTGCACGCTCCCAGGGGAGTCGCACATCATCCTGCGGGTGCATGGGAGGCCCCGGGGCCTGAAGCTCCCCCCCACGTCCCCCCAGGCATCTCCCTGGGGGGGTCTTGGCCACGGGGCTGGGGCTCGTGGGCAGCAGAGTGCTGCCGTGGGGCTGGAGTGGGGGCGATCCCCCCTGCCCCACGGCACTGGTGGCTCTCGGGGCTCTGCTGCGACTGCAGAGATGAGCGACTTCACCCCAAACGCTGCCGGGGGAATTCCTGGTGACGAGGGTGGAAACGAGCAGCATCAGCTGGTTCAAGAGGTGACGAGGTTGGGATGGGAGAGAAACCCCACGGCGGGGGAGGCAGCGGGGGCGGCTGGCGTGGTGTGCTCGGGCAGCCCCAGGAGCTACTTTGGAGCTGAGAGTAGCCAAACGAGCTGGGCTAACGAAGCAGAAATTAAGCGACCCGTTTCCAGGCAGAGGGGTGCAATGAGGGACTCTGGAACCAGCCCCAAAGGAAGCAGGAGGAAGCCATGGGGAGGAGTCTGACCTGCCCTGGCCAGGATCAGTCCCTCGGCTCCTGAGAGTGTTTGGGGTGGGAGTGTGGGGGGGTCTGGCGGCAGGTGGGGAAGCCCAGCCGCCATCCGGGGAGTCACTGACATTTCTGGGGAAGAGTGGGACCCGGGCGGGAACCCCTTGGGCAGCCCACGGGCACGCGGGGCTTTCTGCTTGGGGCGGGGAAGTGGGTGCGGGGACCCCCCAAGGGGATGCCAGGACCCCAGTGCCCCCCGGGCTGCTCCATGGGCCAGAGCCACGCGGTCGGTGTGTCCGCACCGAGCCATCCGTACCGGCGGCGAGGGGGCAATGGCAGGGCTGTGGGGGGGG
>NW_009259033.1:298865-300207 GCF_000687185.1 Egretta garzetta | reverse complement strand
GGCCGATAGCCGCTGGCTTAACGAGCAGGAGCCAGGGCTGCTCTGCTGGGCCCCGTGCAGCGCGGGGAGGAGCGACGGGGAGAGCAGAGACCAGCCGGCTTTGCAGCGGGCAGGGAAATCTAGGTCAGGGCTTGCTTTAAAAGGGGGCACGGAGCCCAGATCGCGTCGGCTTCCAAGTGAAGCCACGGAGCAGAGGCGCCTGCCCGAGCCCAGCGCGGACGCAGGGAACTGGCGGCCGGGAAACATCCGTGCTCATCCTCAGCATCCCCCTCCTGGGAGCTGTGGGGGCCGAGGACACCCACGGGTGCCGCTTCCCGTCTGGGCGGCCGTCCACGCAATTCCTCGCTTTGCTGGGAAATGGCTGTGATTTCTAACTCGGGCTCTGGCAGGGCTGGAAAACAACGCGCTGCCCGGGGACACGGAGTGATGCCCAGGCATGGGGAGATGCCGCTCGCCTCCCAGACCAGCTGCCCCCCCGCCTGTCAAAGCTGGCCCCTTCCCTCCCCTCCGCCTCCACACGGCTGGAAAGGGATCAGCGAAGGGAACCGGCCCCAGGCCTGACATTTCAGCGTTTGCCAGCAAATGGCAAAAAAAAACAACAAACAAAACCCAAACCCAACCGAGCGAAAAGCCCGGCGGCAGCAAAAGGGGAACTCAGGGGGAACGTGGAGGTGAACGCCTCTGCAGGCGGTGCCGACATTTTGCCCCCAAATTACCACCCAGCCCCGGGAGAGCCACAGCGGTTTCAAACAAAAGCCCTGATCCTCCACAAAGAGGATTTTTTTTTTTTTTTCCCCCCAAACGCAGGACTGCTCTCTGCTTCCCAGCACCCTTCAAGGGCTTGGGATGGGGAATAATTAAGTTGGCAGCATGATGCATTTAATTAAAAGCCAGCCCTTGAAGGAAGAGTGAAATTAGCCGCTGGAGCAGTGGGTCTTTGGGGGCTGAGCCTCCACGTCCCCACGAGGCACAGCCTGATCCCCGGCTGTTTGGGACTTGGCAGTGGGGCTTCACGCCCGGCAGAGCTGGCAGAAGCCACCGCGGCTCCCAGCGAGCCGCAGCCCCGGCTCCTCCTGCTGCAGCCACCTCTCAGGGCCAGATTTTCAGGAATCTGGGCTCTGGTGAGCCTGGAAAAATCCAGATTTTTTCACATGGGCTCAGCATTCGGCCACTCCCTGGGTTTCCACTGAGCCCAGCTTCGAAATGAGACCTGCGCCGAGGTTTCAAACTGCACGGCAACACACACAGCCCCCCCCAAAATAAAAAGCTGAGCTGCTGAAACGCTCCCCATCCTTTCCAGGGCAGGCAGAGCTGCGGCGGCGGTGGCGGGCCGTGCCCCAGA
>NW_009259033.1:296154-297178 GCF_000687185.1 Egretta garzetta | reverse complement strand
TTCAACAAGCAGAACCCAGCGCTGCTGCCGCTTGCAATAGGTGCTGGTGGAGGAAACTCCCCTGGGGGTTTCTCTTCCTCTTTCTGTGCAGCCCCTTGCCTCACCTTTCCCGCCAGGCTGCCCAGGTTTGCATAACTTTGCGCTTGCTGCCCGCTCATTCTGTCTGCCCTCTGCTCCTTTGTCTGTGGCAGATATCAACCTTAACTCTCCCAACAAAGGTCTGCTGTCGGATGCCATGACAGATGTTCCCGTGGATAGCGGGGCCTCAGCCAGGACCTCCACGCCCGAGGGGCTGACGCTTGCTGAAGAGGAGGAGCTGAGATCTGAGCTTGCCAAGGTAACGGGGCCCTCGCCTTCGGTGGTGGGGGCCGAGTGTGGCCGCAGTTGTGTTCTGCTGGGAAGGAACAAACAGAAATCCCCAGTGCCGCAAGAGCAGGACTTGGGTTTTTTTTTTTTATGAGTTTTGCAGCAGTGTTACCTTTGGATCTCTCAGCTAATTGTTAAAATGCACAAAGCTGGCAGATACTTCAAACACCACGGTATGCTGCGTGCTCTTTCCCAGAACGACTTAATTTAGAGCTTTAAGGAAATAAGTGGCTTTTGATGCCATGAGCTTAATCTAGGCTTTTAGCTCCATTTGAAGCGAGAAAACGCTTCAGGCAAGCAGCATGCAGAAGAAACTCGTTTTTCCTTAGGAAACTGAAACAATGGAGCACTCAATGTGTTTTCTTTTTCTATCTTTTCTCTTAAATATTTATCACGCTTCATAGGCAGCTATTTTTGGCGCCTGTATGCTTTTGAAGAGCTGAGAGCTTGTAAGGTAATATCCTAAATTCTGGGCACCTTTTGGGTTTTAAAAGTCAGTTTATAAATTCTGCCTAAAATGCAGGCAAAGACAAATGCAGCTGTCCTTCTGCAGTCCTTGCTTTTATTTGAGAATCTCGTGGTGATTCTTTGACCTGCATGTTTTAGCAAGGGAGGACTTTGCTGTTCTGGGTGCTCACGCAGATCTTGGTGAGCTGAG
>NW_009259033.1:288856-296130 GCF_000687185.1 Egretta garzetta | reverse complement strand
GAACCCTCTCTGCCCGGGAACAACTTGAGAGTACTTTGAAAATGTTGTAAGAAAGATCTCTGAGGAAAACTCTTTGCTTTAATGACATCAGAGGAAAAGAATCATAAGATGGAAACCTTAGGTAATAATGTTGGGCAAGTAATTTTTATCTACTGTTGAAATGACAGTGCTGGGAATGAGTTCTGTTAATCTGGGTGCTGTTAAGCTGCCAGTAGGGTGACTTTTATGGATGTTTTCCCAGTCTGAGCTGCAGGCCTCCTATTCCAGTGCTGTTCTCCATGTGCCTGAAGCTCCTATCGATTTTTTTTTTTTTTTTATGCATGTTAGTGAAATCTTGCTGGTTTTGAGGGAGGTGAAAAGTTGGCTTAAACTTCAGAGTTTGACTGAATTGTGATTTAAGACAAACCTCTACCTCTCTATCTAAGGTTGAAGAAGAAATTGGTACACTCCGGCAAGTTCTGGCTGCTAAAGAGAGGCACTGTGGAGAGCTGAAGAGGAAGCTGGGTTTGACTCCCTTGGATGGGTTAAAGCAAAACCTGTCTAAAAGCTGGCACGATGTCCAAGTCTCCAATGCGTAAGTGTTGCCCGTGATGCATGTTTCACATTTAAATATGACTCCGTAGTAATTGTTTCCCAGCAGCATATTCCAGGGCTCTTTGAGTGGCTGGAGGCTTTCTGCTCTCATGGGTATACAGCGCAAAAGGCACTTAAAACTATTTCATCGCTCTCATGTGTCAGTGTCTTTATGTCAGCATAAATGGAACTTTTGCATCTGTCATCTGGATAAATTGTTGCTGGATGCTCTTTCCCGTGATATTAGAGATGTAGATTGCCACTTAACGATTCCGTTTGCCCATTTCTGCCCATTCTTTGAGGCATAGGCTGCTGCTACCTTGTTCCGAACTCGGGCTCAAAGAGAAGTGCAAGAAGTTTCAAAGCTCTACTGCCTGGGGTTAGTTCAGAAGCTAGTTCCTGGGTCGTAGAGCTTGAATTCAAAAGCCTGCACTTCCTAGGAAAAAAATCTGTAATATTTGTCTGCATTACGCATAGTCATCTCTGTCTAAAGAAGGCCTGAAATCAGACTTGACTGTTCCTGAGCAGGCGTTAAGGGTATGGTCACTGCAGTGCTTGACAGTGCCAAAAGGAGAGTCAGAGGGGTAAGTCTGACCCTGCAGATGTGCCCAGGTGCACGGGACTCTCGGTACCCATAGAGATATTGTTCAGTCTAGAAAGTCTGACGTAACTTAACTGGAATTTAGCACTGACAGTGCTGCTGCAGACCGGATCGTTGAGCTGTTCATCTCGCTGTTTATTCTTCCCCTTTTTCCTCATCTTCCCTCCTCCATCCCTGCCTGATTTCTGTTATTCCTTTGTAACTGAACTCTGTGTCATTGTCTTCTAGAAGATGAATATTAAAGTTATATTCATTAACACTTTCTGTTTCTAGTTATGTGAAAACATCTGAGAAACTTGGAGAGTGGAATGACAAAGTGACACAGTCTGACTTGTGAGTGCCTCGGGCTCCTCGGCACCTCCTTGCTGCGTTCCCCGATTTGTGCTGCTGCTTGTTCTCACAGGCATCGGGGCTTGATTGGGAGCTGGAGGCACGATGAAGCTGGGCTGTTATTAGCAGCATGCCTGGCTTCCAGCTATAAGCATCCCTCAGCTGCAGAGGAGATGAGTAAACGTTACCGCTGTCATCTCTCTCATGGTCTTGTTATTGCAGAAGAAAAATTCCAATCAGTTACCAGACCACATCTTATTAAAAAAAAAAAAAATCAACCACAGTTTTATTCTAGCTGGCCGTTGGTAGGTTAGCCTGTTGTAATCAGATGTCTCATTAGTGAGCCTCTATCTTTACTGTGAAACTATTTCTCTTCTCATGACTGGATGTGGTAGGAATCGGTTTGAGTGTTGCCCTTCTGTATGGCCACAGGGGAGGGAGAGTGCCTGAAGGCATTTACCTGTAGCTGGAAATAACAGGGGCCGTGCCGATGCAAATATGTATATGAGCTTTTGAAAGCTGCCACGCTGTGGCTCTTCTGCATTGATGTGTGTGAACCTTTTTGCTGATGTCAACGCTAGAAAGCCATGAACTTTAGTCTTTGCAGTGTATGCAAGCAGGCGACAAATGCGGATGAAGAACATCTGGCTACTTTTGTCTCTACAAGATGTTCTTTAATTATATTAGACTTCCATATTAGACGTGAATCATTTTGATTCCTGTCCTTGAATGTTTTCTGCACTGAAGATTCTTTCCCTTCTAAGTCCTGTGTTGAAGGGGATGGTTATTTAGCTAAGAGGGAAACGTGGATTGGGAGCATCAGTAGGTAAGACAGCTCTGATCTACCTGGGGAGAGTTCATCTTCTGGGTGATGTGAACTGCCTGCAATAACGTCATCTCTTCTGGGCGCTTCTGTGTGTTGTCTGAGCTGGTGGCAGACGCTTTTTGTAGGACTTGTATTTGTTCTGTACCTCTGGTGTTAATTCTATCGCCCCCTGAGGTACTGTTTTCTGTGTGGAGAAACATGATTTGTAAAGATTAGAAAATGAAATGGAGTTTGGCAGTTTGTTCAGGCCATGCTATATTGGTAAAATACAGCTTTGGGTGTGGCAGGCAGAGTTTTTTGGCCTTGAGCTCGCTTTGCTGCTCTGTGCTTTTAATACATAGCCACCACACAGCATGTAGGAAGGGAGTAGAAGATGCAAAGTCTCAATTCCTGACACCTTCTAAACTGCAGGCTTTGTTTCTTTGTGCTGAGTGTTTGCCCATGCCTAAATAAGAAAGAACTTGGGGCTTAGGGGTCTCCCCACCTCTCAGACAACAGCTCTTTTCCTTCTGGCTGTAACAGAGAAGGGGGGAAGCTATTGTCAGAGAAATAAAGCCCATGATACTGTAAGTGTAAAGACACTAATAATGTGGAAAGTGTCAAAAGAAGCGTTTGTCGTGAATCCTGGCGCTGTATCTAACCTCCATTGTGTTTGTAGATATCTTTCAGCCAGCAGCACACTGGAGGACTGGAATGAAAAATTAACTCAATCAGAAGCGTGAGTGTCTTAACCTTCAGCATTAACAAGTGCTTTCATGACAGTCTGCTGCCACTAATGTTCCATGCCCCTGCTCGTGCTCCTCTGCTCTGACTAGATCTATTTAAACATTTATCTTTTCGAGCTTTCACTTTTTTTAACCCAATAAATGCCTCTTCTGGGAGAGGGAGCTTTTCCTCAGGTCAGTATTTGAATGATTTCATTGTGGTCCAAGTGATACTCTTCAAATGCCTGCCTGCTCTCCGAGGAGAACTGGCTCTGGGTAGCTGAGACCCCTGTGCCACTCATTATAGCTTCAGCTGACGAGCTGTGGAATAGCCAGGCTGACCTCTTCTTGTTACCCTCAGCGTGCTCTGCGGGGAGCGGGAGCTTTTCTTTTTGCTGTGATACCTGATGAGAACAAATAGAGCCATAGCATCCGAGGCAGCTGTTCTGTCGTGTTGGGGCCCCAAATGGACTTGAACAGCTTAAAGCTCACAGCTGTTATACTCCAGTTGTTGGCTGTGAAGGTCTCTTAGCTGTGTTTTTTTATTAAATGCCTGAAATAAAATTCTCATCTGGACTAAATTATGGAAGTGTATTATGGAAGTTGGCCTTTGTCCTTCTTGCTGCATCTTTCTCACAGTATCTAGGGGAACCCTTTACAGTGGGAGCAGGCAGGCAGGCAGTGGCATTGTTTCCTGAACAGATTTAAACCGTGGTAAGGTAGGTCTTGGGTAAGCCAGCTTTTCCTGTTCTCTAGAGTGGGTATGAAATTCAGTCCTTTGAGCTGGCTTGTTATTGGCAGTGAGTGTGAATAGAAGGTTTTCTTCATCAGACGGGTGAAAGATGAGCAGAGATAAAAAGTGGGAGTATCAGAAAATACTTTCAAGTATGCAGAGTCTACTTTCAACATTCTGTGTATGGTTTCAAGATTAAGATGTAAACTGTCACTATTTCACTTGCTAAATAGGATGACCTTGGTGTTTTTATGCTTGCTGACAGCGTGACTGACTCCAGCGGTGTTTAATCAGAGTTCCTCCCTGGGTGTGCCTGCTAGAACAGAAAACTTCTCGTTGTATCTGTTTCCTTGTACTTAATAAGCACCAGAAATGTGGCGGAAGCATGCTTTTGTAGAGCACTTAAGGCCTGAATAGCTGTGGCACACTAGTTTTCCTGCTTGCTTTGGCACTAGACAGAGTGACCATTCTTGCTAGTAAGGTAGGTGCTGATTAAAATGGAGAGGCGAGGGGGATTGAAAAGCAAGATTCCAGCAATGTTTCAGAAAACAAACAGAATTCCTACTCCCTTTGTCTGAAGCTCGGTAAATGCAGAAAGTCAAGTTCAAGAAATCCAAGGATGAGGTTTTACTCGTGTGTTTTGGGTTTGTTTGTGCAAATGCGTCCTCTTTCCTGTTGTTTGAGCTTCTCGGCGTTACAACTAACAAGCATCCTGACTGAACTGGGAAGGGGCCTAACTTGTGACCTTATGGGGCTTTTGTGGGCTGCTCAATTTCCTGACAGTTGCCATTTCTGGCCACAGACTTGCCCTCTGCAAGCCGTAGGTCGAGAGGACAGAAATCTGCCCAACCTGCCCCTAGCTCCCCTTTCCTTGTAACCAGGACGCGATGTGACCTAGATGGTTTGTGCACTTAGCCAGAGAGCAAATGGCGATTGCTGGATAAGAGCAAGTGAGAGGAAGCTGGTGTTAATGGATAAAGGGGGATTTGGGGGTGCAGGCCTGGGTCTTTCCTGTCAGGGTTTATAGGAGAGGGGTGCAATGAAATGTGCGAATACCACAGGATGAACACCACGGGGCAGAGGGTGTTTCTGCAGCTTCTGCTGCAGCCAGTTGCCTGTTAGTAGAGCAAGGTATTAATCAGAGCTCGTATTTGTTACTCCCAGATTTGCATTATTCTATTGTGCTTTGTACTGGTGCTAAGGGAAGACAGTGAGTGATTGTGAATTTAAAGCCATGGTAAGCCTGGCCCTGTCTCTTGCAGGAGAGTAGTTGCGACGTCTAGGTCAGGGCTGGGCGTAGTTAAGTTGCATTAAAGTCTTGTATAACCCGATCCCGGGTTGTCACAGACGCAGTTCCACGTGTGTGTCTGATGGCAGTTCTGGGTTAAAGAGCTGCTCATCTCGGCTGCGCTTCCCTGCCTCTGCCTCCTGCGTTGCAGCGGTGGAGGGGTGTATGTGTGTACGTGGCGGGGAGCTGTGGATGCAGGACTAGACTGGTGATCTGATCTGGCTGCTGCCATCTTTTTTTTTTTTTTTTTTTTGTTCTTCTTGTTCTTCCAAGTTTGTATTTCAGCCGGATCATTTCCTTCGTCTAGATCACTGTGTCAACACAAGCAGTTGTGCTGGTATCATGAAGGAGCACGCTCAGGCAGAAGGAGCAGCGCTTGAGTGCTAGATCTTCAGTCGTCTTAACGATACTGCTGTCAAGTGTGGAAAATACAGTTGGAAAATCTCTGGCCTTTATCTGCTGAAGCTAGGCATAGTACCCAGGCGTTTGCACTGTGTGTGTGGCATGATAGCGTCCTTTGAATCCGTAAACCGTTCCTCTTATCGCTGCTCTGGTGCTCAATCTACAAGTTGACCGTGAAGCAGACGTAGAGTCAGCGCAACGTACTTCAGTGAGCACGAGGTCTTCAGTGTTTCTGTTGGGCAGCTGTAAATTAAATCCCATGATGGGACCTGGTCAGCTGGGGAGGAGCCTGACTGCTGAAGGCAGGTGTTGAGATCCTCCTCTTCCAAAGTGCCTTTGGCCCTAGAGTTCAAACGTGGTTATTGCCATTGGAAGGCATGTGTTGGAGCAAGCAGCGTTGATGCTGACCAGTTAACTCCTAAATTGTCCTGGGATGACTGCTTCTTGGAAAGGGTTGTGCTGTGAAGAAACAGTAGAGGGGCTTTGCTTTTGGGGCAGGCTCTTCTGGAGTCACTGAGTTCAAGAGGAATTGGTCTGAAGTACGTGTAGGTTATAGGAAGAGCAGGAAGAGGGAAGGTAAAGCTGATGTGGTTTTGCATAGTTCTGTGTAAGTCTTGTGTACATTCTTGATTCAGAAATACTTAGCTGTGGTCTTAAAAAAAAAAAGTCCCAACAAACCAACATGTCGTAATTGATATCATTTGACCCCAGGTGCTGTCTCCTGCACTTCTGTCTGGAGAGAATGAGATGTCAATAACTCAGCTGTCATCATGGTGCTCCTAAACCTTGGGAGGTCGGGCGTGAGAGAGAACATGAGGCTGTTATTAATGCTCTTCCCATAAATATCCTGGTCAGGCAAAAAAAGTAATCTCAAACTGCAATATTTGGAATAAGAAAACTTGGCTTAAATTGTTGAACTTGTCTTCCAACCAGAGTGGGTTTTTTTTTTTGTAATTTGAAGAATGCCATAAATCTAGATGTTAATCACCAACTGTGGAATAGCTTAGGATGAGTTAATGAAAGTGGCTCAAAGAATCCTTGTTCCTGAGATTAAACTCATCTGGAGGAATCAAAGGTTCTTGGGCACCTGTCTTCTCCAGCTTTGGTATAAACTCAAACGTTATCAGCTGACAAATACAAGCTGTCAGACTTCTTATGTATTGTGGTTAATGGTAACTGATAGGAAACTTCTCTACCGATTTATTTCTAAACTGCAAGTTGTAGAGCTAATGCTGATCTCTGCATTTCTTTTCTATACCGTCACGTTAGTCTTGCTTCTTTCCTCCATAACCTAATGCTACAACAAACACTAACTTCTTCAAGGCTGCAAGCATATTGTGGAATAGATTCCCAGACTTTTTCAAGGAGACCAAAAGATAGTTGTGGAGCAAATAGGATATGATGCTATGGTATTAGAGTTTTCACATGGAGAATTGGGTGGGTTATTTATTTTCTTGCAAATGTTTGTCAGCTTTAAGAACGTATGGTCAAAGCGGTAAAGCGAGTGTATGGCAAGGTTAATCCTACACTTGCTGCTTTTTTAAAATTTCAAGTCTTTGAATATATGTGAGACTGGAAGGGGCTTTTTCAGCACAGTCAGTGCAGCTCACTAACCTGGCTTCTTTCCTTTAATATGGGTTCCTTTTTCAAAATGGCGGTGGGTGGGTGGGTGTTTCTTGCTTTCAGATCCTACCCGTTAGTTCAATTTATGATGGTTTTTTTCCTATTTAGTTATAAGAAGACCCAGGAAACCCTTTCCCAGGCAGGACAGAAGACTTCAGCAGCCCTTTCCAATGTAGGTTCTGTTATCAGCAGGA
>NW_009259033.1:280403-288837 GCF_000687185.1 Egretta garzetta | reverse complement strand
AGGAAACTTGGTGACATGAGGTAAGGTTTCTGTTTTGTGCTCTGATGCTTTGATCTTGGTTTCAAACAGTAATGAGACTTTAGACAATAACTAGGCTTTTTTCCATTTTTTTCTGCTTAGTTGGCAGCACGTTGCTGTTGATGGACTACCTTCTGTGTGGCCCTGTACATCATAGTTTAGGACAGATAAATGCTTATTAAAGACTTGTTGATGGGATAAAACCCATTCTAAGGCATTTGAGTTTCTTTTGGCTTAGGAGAACTGACAGAACGTTTTTAGCAGCCTTCTCCTTTTTACTGTCATATGGTTTCACTGCAGCTTTTACGTCATAAGTAAGAAACTAGTATTAAAGCTTACCTTTTCCATTCATTACTGGATTATGGAGATGTATTTTCTCAGTGTTACTGTTTAGGATGAGAAGGGGGTCATCGCCTCTGCTCTGTTAACGCTTTAAAGCGGGGTGAAGTCTGGATGCTGCATTTCATGGAGGTTCAAGCCCCGTGTGTCTGCTTTCCATGGAGAAGGGCAGTATGCCTTCTAGGCATGGTTAGGTCATGTAGCTTGGAAGATATGAATTGATTTAGATCATGACAACATCAAGAATTTTTTCTTCTGGTTGGTGGCTATCTAGATTCCTGAAGCCGATGACCACTAAGTAATTGCAGATTTAAACCTCTCTGAATGGAAAGGCAGGGCAGGTATGGGGGGGTGGTTCCCTCAGTTGTTGGCTGAGGTTCTTGCTCTGCGAGTTTCTCAGCTGTACAAAGTTGAAGGTTGGAATTGGTGATTTACCTGACCTTCAGAAACTTAAGCTAAAGATTGCTTTCCCCATTAATGGTGATGTCCAAGTTTTTTCAGGCAGAATACCTTGAACATGCCTTTTCTTGGAGCTGAGAGCTAATTCTGAATATACAACCTGTCTAGGCTAGTAAGGAAGTATTCTTGGAGCTTGTATTTAATGTGATGTATCAGACCTTGGATTGAATGGGTAGCTGTCATCCTTTGTAGGGAATTTCCTATTCCACTGTGGCTGGGAGTATCCAAGTGGTAAGAACTTGTTGGCCTCTGATCACATAGTACTGATTTATTCTAGTTCTGTCCTCAGTGAGTTATTTACTGTGTTCCTGGAGGGTAATTTTTGGTGAGTGCTCTCAGTAGCTCACTTCTCTGAATTTGGCAGAGGACTAGCTGGCTTTCTACCTCTTCCAGTATTCAAGTTTTAATTTTCTTTCTTAGAAACTACCTAGCATATTGGAAGAAGAGATTTACCTGTTATCACAGCAGACCGATATTGGCATAAGATGCGGTGGCAATAGATTGTGCTAAACTGATAACAGTGAAGTAAATTTGGTGCCTGACTTCTGCAGTCTGGTCAGCCTCTTGTGGCAAAGGGAACTGTTGCTTCTTAAACCACACAGGGAAATCCTGAACCTGTGTTGCCACCAGAAGAAGACATTTTGACCAGCTTGATTCTGCCTGTTGTCTTTTGGTTGGGAGAATCTGCTGCACCACACAGCTGCAGAGATGTTTGTGCCATCCCAGGAGCTGAGGATGGAAGAGGGGGATGCGTGGCCAAGTGAACAGTGTGCCTGTTGCTCCTGGTGACAGAGCTGCCCTGACATAGTCATAGTGAAAACTGGGTGTGGACGCTGGCCGGGAACAAGTCAGACCTTTGCTGCAATGGTATTGCTCAGCATTAATCACCAATATAAACACCTGCGTTCCTCTTTAGAGCTCATACCTTGGGTGATGTGTTATGGAACGGAGGCAGCTTCTGTAACTTGGGAACTTCAGCAGGGTGCGGCAGGATTCGCTCTGTACATGTGGCCCTCTGAGGGAACACAGTAATGACTTATTTTTTTCAAGACTTCCAGTTTTTCTGTCTGTATATAAACAGACTTCTGTCTCCTGTGCTGCATTCACGTCATGATATTTCTGATTCTGAATAAGGCTTAACTCTGAGCATAAGCTTCTGCGGGAACTGTCCCAATTTCTGCCCTTGCCAGATGAAACTGTGAACAGTGTTCTGATATGTGATCAGAGCTGATGAGGAGTTGAGTCTGTTGGATTGCTGTGATCACTTCTCTGGCCAAGCGGGGCTGATCTCTGTTCCCAGAGAATCTGTTCCAGGCCTCATAGCCTACACTGCAACCTCTGATACTGCACTTTTTTTTTCCCCCCTCTTACACTACAAATTCACTTGTAAAGCAGGTTTATTTTCCACCACTGGAAGTGTTGAGATAACAGAAGGGATTTCCTGGTTTAGTCGGCCTTCACCGGTTGATAAGTGTGAGGAAGGCGTGATGAAGGGGACAAATGTCTCCGATGCATGGAGGGCATGGTCCTAATTCCCTTAAAAAAGCTTGGACCAAAAAGCTGTGAAATGCAAGTAATGTGTCCCTGGGTTAAATCCTTAGGGTTGCTGTATTCTGGTCAAAATAATTTTAAGCGTTCTAGCTGTGGATTGTAAGGAGACATTGTGAAGCTGGTGCGGTAACTGTGCGCTCACTGTGTTAATGCTGCTGCTCTATTAGCTCGCCTCGAGGGGGGAAAATGGAGCTTAATTGGTGGGTGGGATTTCTTCAAATCTTGGCCAATTCAGCTTTTTCTGTTATCTCCACTTACCGTTAAAAAGTAAATTGGCTTTTAGACGTTCTGTTCCTGCATTTTACTGATCCCAGTAAACTGCAAAATTGAAAGTGTTTTCTTTTTGTTAACAGCTTGCTTTGTGGCTTTGTGTCCCCAACACACCTCATGTAGTCTGAAGTTTGCTGCTGTACATAATACTGCAAGCAAATTTATTGTGAAATTTTAGCCTGAGCCCCAAAGGTGCCTGCAAATTCCTGAATTTATGTAAACTTTGAATCCTTATGAAAGGAGGAACAGGGTTACTGCTAGGTCCAGGCCGAGACACTGAATGAATGAACCAGTGCTTGTGGTATTGCATACAGAGTGGCGTGGTGCATGGACGTGTGTTATCTGTGTTCTTCTCCTTTAAACAAGCGCAAGTAGAAAGTTCATTTATTTCGCATGCAAAGGCAGCATTTCCAGGAGTCTGTCCTGCCAAAGAGCTGACTTGGATGCACGGGGAAATGAAACCACAAAGCCCAACGTCTTCGCTCTGGCTGTAAGGAAAAGCCCTTGTACTCCCTGCCAAGTACTTCAGATCAACTTGTCGTGACTGCTTCCTGCTGCAGAGACAAAAATCGTATTTAAGCGCTGTAAAACACTGCTTCGAGTAAGAGAAGCTTCTTTAGAGCATCTAGGATGAAGTAGGAAACCTTGGTCGGTTATCTTAGGACTACTGAAATGCTACTGCATTGCAAAATCACACGTGGAAATTGGTAACCTTGTGGGGGATAGTTTGCCTTGAAACCTACAAATGGGTAACCAGGCAGTGGGGTAAATATGATGACGTTTTATTGAGATGATAATTTTATCTTTATGATGCCGAGTTGGGTTTGCTCTCTGAGCTGTAACTCTGTGATCTGCAGGCTCGGCAAGATAACACACAAGGTAACACACAGGTATCCATTGCAGGTTCCTGTTACAGAAGTTCTCAACCAGAAGTCCTGGTGATGCTGTCTTTGTATGGGAGCTTGTGGGGGAAATGGGGGAAGGAGGAATCTTTACTAAATTAGCTAGCGCTGGGGGAAAAACCCTCAGTTTAGGAAAACATACTCGAAAAGAAAAAAAATCCCATGAAAGCAATGGATAGGTGTAGGTAAGCTGTTCTGGTTTGTTGTTCCTGCTGCACACCTCCTCTCCCTCCCCAGCACCCACGTTGCTGTAGGTGCTGTTACTGTCCTCAGAAAAACTTCTTAGCTTGACTTATTTGAGTTAATGAAAAGCAATTGGGCTTTTTTTTTTGTTTGCTTCTGTGATTTATTTTGAGGCTTCCTCCTGGGTAGCTGACTTTGCTGTCCCATGATCCTATGACCATGTCCCCGCTTAGCTGCCCTGCGTTTAGCATTTAGCTCTGCACAAGTGTCTGACTGTTGCTTCCTTTTTCTCTCTGCTGGCCGTGGCTCCTCCCAGGGCTCATCCCTTCTCGCATTCCTTTAGGTAAGATACTCCTCCAGGCTGCTAAAACAGCATTTGTTTCTGTACCAGGCCCTTGCAGATGTTGAAGGGGAAGCTGATTATTTAAGCCTTGCTCACGCTTGGGGGACAGATCAAGAAACCTACCCCAAACCAATGCCCTGTAATTGACTTTTGTATCATGGTTGTGCTTAAATACTTGTGCTTACTGTCCTGTGTCTGGAAAACAAAATTCTGGGCTGCAGAAATAAGGGAAGAGAGGGCTTCGGTTGTCCGCAGCAGCCTGTGCGGGGACAGCAAGGGCTTAAGAGCCAGGTGTGTGCCGTTCTTGCACAGTATCTGTCTAAAATTGTTGTTTAACTTTTTCCTCCTTATTCTGAATGCTTCCGAGCAGCAGTTACTCCATCCGCCACTCGATAAGTATGCCAGCGATGAGGTAATGTAGCAAATGCCTGCATCTCCCGCGTGGGGTCGGTGGGAGAGTACAGCTGACTCCGTCATTATTGGGTTTTTTCTTCTGATTTGTACGACTGCTTCCCTTCTTAAGCAGACCCCACTCAGCGTATGGGGTAACCACGTCCTGCAGTTTGAGTAATTCAGGGTGGTTTTTCTCTTTTTAGGGTTTTTAGCACCCGTGTTGTTCTTGCACCAAGCACAGAGTTGCAACTGTACTGAAGTCTAACTGAAACTTGCAGCTTTCGGAGGTCCCTGGAGGGCAGGGATTACAGTCCTCCTCTCGCAATGTACAGCATGGCCATTGATAGTACCGGGATGAATCCTGACTGGAACCCTCTGTCTCCAGCCTGGAAGCTCCGTGCCCTTCTCGCGTGCCCTCGTGGTGCATTAAGCAGTGATCTCCTTGCAGGAGAAACGGCTGGACGTGAGGCCTGCAGAGGCTCCCCCCGCCTCTGTTCATCCTCATTCCAGCTCGATGGAGGTTATTTTATGTGTGCAGATATAAAGCGATTCTTGGGAACAAAAATAAGCAAGATGAGACTAGGCATCTCCTGGCTCCCAGTGCTCCCGCAGCCTGGCCCGGGGAGAGCAGCTCTGCATGAGTAATTGCCTGGTCTGAGCGCTCGCTGCAGAGCGCTCCCCTGCAATCGTTTGTGAGCAAAGCAGCTTGTTAGGTTGTCAAACAATTGACCTGGTTTTCTTTGCTAAGAAATACAAAATCCTCCGATTAATTTATTACGCTGTGGTTTTTATGAGTATTTCCTGATGGAAATGATCACGCCTGTAGTAATAAAACTGCCCATAGGTACAGGCACATGGCCCTTCCCCTTCCGGCCCGTGGGGTGTTGTATCGGGAACTGAAGCCTTTGTTTTAAACCCTTCTCAGCTTTTCCTTTCCATTATTTAAGATGGCATGTTTTTAGTTGGAAGCCTTGTAAAAAAAAAAACTCAGACCTGGTTCCTCCTCTACTTCTTGTGCGTTGATTCCCTAGTGAACTAGGACTTGCTTCCCTCAAGGTTTTTGCTTGAGCAATTGAGTGGATTGCACACAGTATAAATGTTTTCCTTCAGAGTTTGTATGCGGTGCTCCTGTCTGGTGTGCCTCAGATTTGTGCCAAAGGCTGTGAGGAGCTGGAAGCGTTCTGGGCGCTGCTGTCACTGCACAGGAATGGCCAGAGAGCCCAGTCATGCTGCGCCATTTGGTTTAGTTAAGAACGGACTCGTCTTGATTTCTTTTTCTTTTTTTTTTTCTTCTTCAAGGAATTCTGCAACCTTCAAGTCATTTGAAGATAGAGTTGGGACCATAAAGGTAACAGTCTGCTTTGCCTTGTAAATACATAGAGTGATGCCTCTTTTTCAAACTTTAATTTCTGCAATGTTTTTTTCGTAGACTAGTATTGGGGCAAATGGCCTCTCAGGTATGTGAAGCCTTTGCTACAGTAGGTGACCCTGACAAGGGGAATCGACTTGGTATTCTCGGGGCTGGCTTCTCATTACCCTAACTCTCTTCTCTCCTTTCAGTCCAGAGTGGTGGGCAGCAGGGAAAATAGCACTGACGGCCTCCACTCCCCCTCGGGAACTGGAGACAAGCCTCCACAAGACAACGCTCCTTTCTAGACCTGCCGTGTGCCTTTGCACGGCCCTGCACGACTGTCAGAGCGAGCCCCCCTCCCTCCCAAATCTTCACAACAGCAACAACATGCGACTCCAAGAAGGGGCTGAGCGCCAGTCTGGAGACATCCATCGTTCATTCATAGACACTGCTGCTGGATCAAAGTCAAATAAAGAGAATGCAAAGTTTTGTACACAAATAATATTTTACACTAAAGTTTGTAGGTTAAATGTATCACTGCTGTCCTTTTGGGAGAGCATGTAAGGTGGAGTTTCCTTAAAGTAGCTCAGAAATGCCACTGGTAGAGATAAAAACAGTTTTCCCTTGGAACAGACCTGTCGTCCTGAGCAGCACGAGGAGGGCAGTTCTTGGAGAAGCCAAGTGCATGGGCGCCTTAGCTTCAGCTTCTGGCTACATTCTCTGTTCAGAGCATGCCATGCAGCTATTCCACAAGCTCCCAGGCTTCTCCCCTTACTGTTTTCTCTGGCTGTCATTTGAATAGTCTGGAAAATGGGGTAAACAGTTGTTTGGTTTCTTTTTTTTTCTGGGCTCCCAAAAGGGAAACTTCACTTAGCAGCTGCCTCGTTGTTACACTAATGCTCTAGCTTTAACGAAACTAAAAATCTTTATTTTTAAATGCAATGAACTTTAAAGAAATAAAGCTTAAAAACAAAAAAAAAAAAAAAGAAGCTTTGGCATCATTAGGGAAATGCTCCCTCGGACTCTGAAACTGAATTGCAAGCCTTACATCGCCTTATGCTTTACTTGCTACGATTCTTTCTTTTCCTATAGAGACGGCTGTAAGGGTTATGAAGGTGGCTGTCGAGCACTGGAGTTCTGCATCATACAGTAGTAGCAGCATGCTTGTAAGCCGGTTCTTGTGTTAAATTCAGTGGTGCGCTCCGTTTCCTGAGTGTACGAAACTTGCTTCTCCCTTCTCGGTTTATGCCTTTGTTCTTGGAGGAAGAATTCCTGAAGGCTGCTAGCAACAGGGCCAGATGAAACAGGCCAACGCCGTCTCTAGCAATACGGACGCTGTGTTGGAGCGACCCTGCTCTCCTCTCCTCCCTCTGGTGCATCTGACTGTGACTGGACGGGTTTTTCAGTTGAAAGCCCCAGCTCTGATTTTGGTTTGCAAACCGAGAGCCACCGAGCTCAACCAGTTCCCCCCGGGGCTGGATGTTTTGCTCTTTTGATGTCCAACTTCATTGCTCAGGCGCTGAAAAAGTCTGAGTTTTCTTCTAGAGGCCTGAGCTTATTCTAGGCAAGGTGCCTCCACACAGAAATACCTAGAGTGAGCAATTCCGTGCCTTATAGGCGAAGTGGGACTTACTCAGGTCTTTAGGCTTCCTTCTGTGCGTATCTGAGTAGTTTTAGTGCTTCATCACCCTGGAGGGACTGAACAGTCTCTGACCCTTCTCTAGAGAAGCAAGTTTTGACGCTTATCTGCTGATTAATCACTGGTTTCCCCCACCCCTGCTCCCCTCCCTCTGCAGACCTGGGGACAGAGGATGAGATGTTGGAGCGCAGATGTGCTGGGCAGGAGGTGGAGCGTTGGAGCATCATTTACTGGTGCTCCTTGTTTGACTGGAACTGGCCGCCCTGCGAGGAGCAGAGCCAGCGCAACGGGGACTGCTGGAGCTTGGGTATGGAACTGTTTCTCTTTACGGACAAAGACTGAGGAAACTTGTCAATAAAGCATTCTTTTGGGAGAAAACGGGGTGAACGTTCTTGTCTCGTTCTGTCTAAGGATACTTGGGCGCGTGTTATGAACTTGTCAGGCAAATACCAACTGCCCCTGGCAGCTCGAGGCGTGAAGCAACTGAAATACTCTGTTCTATCCCACCCCTCTGGCTTGTTTGTCTGTCGGCTCTCTGGATGCTTTCCTGTGAAGGGATGCACTAAATATTTACAGTCTGATGTTTCCTTTTCACAATGCTGAATGCCAGCCTGTTCCCGAGGCGTACCTGTGCTCGACCGAGGGCTGGGGAGCTGCAAGCCCACGCTTATCCTCCGAGTACCGTCGCGTTGCTCCCTTCGCCGCTGGTGCCGCGGGTGATCCAGAGGCGCCTCCCGCTCCCTCACGCCCTTCTGTGCTCAGAGCGTGGGACTGTGGTGGCAGTGGGAACCTTGGCAGCGGGGGCTGCGGCTGGAGAAACTTCTAAGGTGGAAAAGCAGCAGCTGTGGTGCTGGCTCGGGTTTACGGCGTGATACCCCAGGGAATCGGCTTCTCGGAAGCTCTGGCAGTCGCTGCTGGTTTAAACAGTGCGGCGCAGGGGGAGCAGTGAATCTATGACTGGAGTTGGGGGCTCCTCTCTTAAATTT
>NW_009259033.1:277343-279234 GCF_000687185.1 Egretta garzetta | reverse complement strand
GCGGGAGAAACTTCTAAGGTGGAAAAGCAGCAGCTGTGGTGCTGGCTCGGGTTTACGGCGTGATACCCCAGGGAATCGGCTTCTCGGAAGCTCTGGCAGTCGCTGCTGGTTTAAACAGTGCGGCGCAGGGGGAGCAGTGAATCTATGACTGGAGTTGGGAGCTCCTCTCTTAAATTTAGGAAGGGTGGTGGAGAGCGGGGTGGCTGGGTTGTGAGAGGCCAGCAGAGCTCTGCAGCTGCTCCAGGTGCTGTGCTTTCAGGGGAAGGGTGTTTGAATCATCAGGTTGGAAGTATCTGCTTGGTGGTGATGGTTTGGGTTTGGTTTTGTGGGGTTTGTGGTTTTGTTTGTTTGTTTTGAGGGGTTTTCTACTTTTCATAGTTAAAGCTACACCTCTGCAACTGGGTCTAAGAGCAAAGGGAACGGTACCCAGTCCCGGAGGAGAGATGCTGGGGGCAGCGCCCAGGCTGCGGAGCTGGGGCTGGGAGCTCCCCTGCGAGAGCCCCAGGTGCAGGGGGGGATGCTTTTCCACCTCCCCAGTCCCTTCCAGGGAGGGATCTCGGGTGTTTTGAAGGACGGTTAATTAAGCCTTCGCTTCCTGGTTACAGGCTTGACAGCGTTTTTGTCACTGCCCGGTTCCTAAGGGCTTCCTTCCCTGCAAAAACCTGGGACCAGAAGCATACGCAGCCCTGGCAGCCTTGTGAGCGCCCGCCTGCTCTGTTGTAAGCGGGGGAGAAGGCTTTGACAGCAACGTTCCTCTTCTGTTCATCCCCTGCTGACAGCCTTGGTGGGCCAGAGCCGCCCCGAGGGGCTCGGGGGCAGCCAGGGTGGCAGCCCTGGGTGGCTCTCCTGCTGCCTTGGAGCCTGGAGAGGGTTTGTTCTGGAGCTTTTTCAGAGTCACTTCTCTCTCCTCCCTCTTTTTCCTCTTGCTTCCCTTATGTGAAACGTCCCAGTATTAAATCTACACTAAGGAGGCCAGCACACGAGTCCCATCAGCATTGGGATCTTTGCAGGCAGCGACGGAGCCAGCAACCAAACCATCCCGGGGGGCAACTCCCTGCATCCCAGGGCTGGCCCTGCGTGGGTGCTGGGGTGGGCTCGGCATCTCTTCTGGGGTGCAGACCCTGTGCAAGGTCCAAGGTGCGAGGTCAGTGCTGGGGAGCCTCGCACGTAGCCGGTGTTTCGGAGAGGGAGCGGTACTGGGTGTCCTCTGGAGCACCAGTGCTGGAGCTGGGCTGGAAACGGGGACTCGGCAGCTGCCAAAGGAAGCTGGGGCTGGAGCGAGGAGAGGGTGCAGGATTAACGGCGATGACTCCGTTGGCAAATGGATTCATCATCGTTCATTTCTTTAGAATGTGAGTCAGAGGCAGCAGACGGGAAAGGCCGCCAGGGCCGCGCGGGGAGGTCACACATGGCCAGCAGGGCTGTGCCTGGGCGAGCTGCGGTGTCCGAGCAGCGTTCGTGTGCCGGGACCGTGGTCACCCGCTCCAGGACACGGCTGGGTGGGGGCAAGTTGGGCTTTCACCCGCGGGTGGGAAAGAGCAGCATTCCCCGGGGAGCAGCCAGGAAGCTTGAGCAACTGGGAAAAACACCCAGGCTCTTGAGCTTAAAACCCCATTTTTCTCTAATTGTATGTGCTCGTTTGTTCATTAAAAAGGAACTGGCTCAGCACTGCGCTCCTGGGGCACACGAGCTGGCAGCCCATGTGGGGCCATACGGGTGGCAGGCTGGGCGCAGCACCCCCAGAAAAAGCTCAGACGATGGAGGTGCTGCACAAACCTGATTTAAAACCGGGGGTCGGTCTGGATGGGGGCTGGGGGCTGGAGCGCCCTGGATTCCACCTAGAAAAAAGCAGCAAAATCCCAAGTCTGCAGCCGAAGGGTGATGTCATGGT
>NW_009259033.1:261694-275965 GCF_000687185.1 Egretta garzetta | reverse complement strand
CCCCTTTCCTTCCCGGGTTCCGCTGTTTTTTTAAGGGGAAAAAAAAAAAAAAAAAAAAAAAAATTCGTGACCGCTCGGCTTATTATGCGCTGAATGAATGACGCGTTCGCGACGGGAAGCACACCCAGCCTTTACCCTGAGAAACTTGCCAAGGCAGCAGAATTCTATTTATTCGCGCGAGCGCCTTCTGGTTCGTGAATTAAGAATTCCGGTCAGGTAATGCTGGTGACAGGGAATGCAACTGGCCGAAACGGAGCCGGCGAATTCCCTGCGAACGCCCTCGCTTTTCCGCCTTATCGCTGTCTTGCTGCTTTACGCGTAGTGGCACAAAGCCGTCGGCGCCGTGGCTGGAGAATCTCCCACCGGCGGAGCCGTTTCTCCCTCGGAGAGCAAGGTGAAAGCCATCCGTATGACACGGAAAGGAAAGCCGGACCTTTTTATCTTACTGTTTTATTTTTTTTTTTAGCTTTGTTTTTAGCGGGGTGTTAATTTTCGTGTGCTGCCAGACATCGCTGTAGAGCTGCGTGTGCTTAATGTTCTTCCCTCCTGCGGTAAAGCTTAAAAAAAAAAAAAAAAAGGGCATAAATTCAGCGCATCGTCTCACGCCGGTATGAAATAATGTCCTTCCCCTGGCTGATGTCTGCCCAGCCTTCTCCTGCGAGCTTTCCAGGGGAAATGCTGCATGTGTGTGTGGATACCGTCTCGTGCTGCCTGTGTGTTTAAATGCTGTCTTAGTTTGCCACTGTGGAAGCAAAGACTTGTAGGCCACGTTCACCCATTTCACCCATTTCACCCATTTCACCCATTATTTCACCCATTTCACCCAGCCAATTAAGCCATCAGAAGTATGCGAATCTGAAAGGATTTCCCTTTGAAATGCGTCAGGATTGCACCTATTGAAATTCTTGCCGTAGCAGCAGCCACCTTTAAGTGGGATTTTATTCTTTTTGCCCCCAATTTCAGGAGAGGCCGTTTTCAAGTTCTAAGGCCCCTGCCGGTTTCAGGCTGCTTAGGATCGGTGTTTGCATTTTTGCTTGCTGCTGATAGAAAATGAGAGAGCCCTAACCTAAGCCATCCCGAGAAATAGATGCCAAATTGATGAATTAGCTCTAATAATTCCAGTGCGCTGTGCTCTGGGAGGGAGAAAAGATGGGAAGCAAAAGCTGGAGTCGAGGAGAAATTGGCTGTAATATATAGAGTGTAGGATGAAAGGAAGTTTATTTTTATTGAGCAGCTTCCTGTGGTTTTCTCGCAGTGCTGTAAGGACGTTGGAGAAACTTGTCATGATGTTGGCCCCGCAGAATCTGCTTTGTGGACAACCCCGAGCTTGGAGCTGAGGCTTTCAGTCAAACAGCTTTTTATAAGCATAAATAAACGCTTCTTTCCCTCCCTCCTTCATTTTGTCTCGGCCGTTGTCCACGGCATTTAAACGAAAGGGGAGATGCTGCAAGGCGGTCGTTTTCCTCCTAAATTTTTCATGTCTTGTATTGATAAATTGCAGGCTGGAGGTTCAAAGTGCTGGTGAGACCAAGGTAGAGATTTCCCGGCTTCACGGGGTAGCTCTGTGCTATATTTAACCATCTTTTATCAGCGAGCCTCTGAAAAAAGTAGCGTCGTTGTGTAGCATGTTTTGTCTCCTAGCGTAGACCTTGCGTCCGCGTTGATGACCCGTTCCCAAGCAGCGTGAGCGCTCTTTCAGTCTGCCCTAAGTGCCAGGCAACCCCTCGGCTGCTGGTGCGCGGGCCCTGGGTCGCAGTAAGTTGGTGTGGTTTGTGGCTGGGGGGGGTGCAGCCACCGACCCGACTGCAGTTACGAGGTCACCCAGGATGGTGGGAACCTGCCAGGGACTCGTTCTGCGGCGGAGGGTCCAAGTACAGCTGGGATGCGGCCAAGCTCTTCTTACCATGCCGTGTGAAGGCATCCATCGAGGCAGCGGTGTTCCTTGGATCTTCATCCTTCGGAGAAAATTTGAGCGGTACCGGAATACGACTTAGGAACCTAAGAGCATGAACATTTTGAGATTTTTGGCTTAATTTGCAGGTTACGCTGCGAGGGAGGTGGTAGTTGTCAGCAGTGATGTCGTTAGTCGTCATCTTTCTTCTCTTTGTGAGCTCCAGGAGGGATTTTGGTCTGTGCTGAAGCGTTTTGGTGGCGCATATTAATGGAAGCCTAACTGGATGACTTAAGAAATCATGTTTTAGGTGAAATGTAAAAAGTTGGTGATATGACTCTTTATTTATTTTATTTTATGAACTCCATTGCCAGAATATCCTCTCTGGGGAATTGGGCACAATTTAAGGATGGGAGGTGCTTCTGCAGATCCTACCTGTCTGCTAAATGACTTAACTTACAATAACAGTCCTGCAGCTGGCCTGTGACAATTGCCATATTGCCCTCTTTTCGTCAGTTTGCCAGTGTTTTCTCTTTTTAAGTATCATTAATGTTCATAACCAGATAAAAGTATTTTTTTCGGTGTGTTTGGGAATGGAAGGGGTTGGCAGAACTTTTCTGCAGAGCTTATACATGGGACTGAGCGCCAGCGTCCTCCCCAGAGCCTGCAAAGTGGCATCTGCCCGCGTTTTCACTGCTCTCCCGTCGAACACACAAGCATGGGGGGTAATTTAAGGTAATTTTAGGACGCTAACTGATGTCCTTCGCAGTTTGGTCTCGAGCCGTGCAAGTCCTCTTTGTCGGGCTTTGCCGCTTGCGGTCCCAGCTCCGCTCACGGCCTCTCTTCTCCTCCAGGTTTCCCTGCCTGGGTAGAAAGCGAAGCGGCGATGCAGAGAAAAGGCGTTTTGAGGAGGGGGTGTGTGCGGTTTGGCCGGTCCCTTGGTTTCTGCGAGGTGACCCCCAACTTGTAAGCAGATGGCACGAAGGGGTTGCTGTGGGCCAGCCGGCGGCCGCGGGAAATAGTTGTGTGGCCACCCGTGCCGTGAGACAGATGGGTCGATGGCGAAATGCAGAGGGAGGGATGAGGAACGTGCCTAACGCTGAGGACCAAAGCAAAAGTGTTGCACTGGTATTTCTTTTTTTTTTAACACAAAAAAGTTCCTTGTGCTCCAGTAATCGAAGTAATTTGAATTAAGCAATATCGGTTTAGAAGTATCCGTGTAAATATTTTTTTGGCATATTTAACTCTCTACCTGACCTGGCCACCAAAGCTCTTCCAGGCACATTCAGGATGATTTGGCGACTTGCTGGGCGTTTGCAAAAGAACAGGCGGATGAAAAGGAAGTTGAGGAGTGACCCTGGTGCACCTGGCCAGCGTTCGCCAGCAGCAGATTGCCAACGCTTAGAACCTCGCAAGAGCTGTTTGTGAATTCTCGCCGTCATTTTAATGTGCTTTTTATCCTTATGGTTTTGTTACTGTGTTGATGCCGGTTGGTCAGCCAGTGGCTGCTTTTAATCCTGAAAGGCAGGAGGTTGAATGGTGCTGCATCTTCAGATTTACTTAAAAGTTCAGTTAAAAGTGTTTTCTTCATCAATAAAAATGTACAAAGCGCAGTTGTCGGAAAGTGCGCGTTTTAGCTCTGGAGGCGCTTCGTTTCCTATTTCGGGCAGTGTAAACTGATACAGGAGAACTTCATTCCAGAACGAAAGTGCCTCCAAAGATTGTTTAAATATTTTTAACGACGTGATGGTAGCTACCAAAGAAGGTAACATGTGTTTGCGTGTGCATAGAATCACTCAATAATAATAATTATTGGTGTTAGATTGCGGGGTTTTAGTCCATTGTTGATGTGGAGGTTTTTCTTGGGAGAATGTGAATAAGATTGCTTTAGCGTACGTTCAAATTACGTTCAAATTTCTCGTGTCCTGGCAAATTCTCCTAATGGTACTTCCCTTGTAGCTGCATTGCAATAAAATGGGCCTTTTCTGCCTCCTTCGGCGATGCTGAAAGGCTTCCAGGGCCAGCACGTTACAGGGCCAACTGTAAAATTTCAGTGCGTTTTCTTCCAGGTGCAAAGTTTTCCTCCCCTTGTGCACGTGTTGGCAGAAGCAAATTGAAGGTGTGCGGCGGCATGGCAGCTCCCGGGCAAACAGAAGGAGTCTTCTAGGCCCAAGGAAACTTAAATTAGCAGCGGCTGTCTCCTCTTTCATAATCCGCTCGAGGATTTTGTAATGCGAGTCGCATTTTTCGGTGAAATTTTTTGTCTTTTTAATATGCTTCAGTACTGTGACCTGAGCTTTGTTGAGTGAATGGTTGAGCAAACAAGAAGCCCAACTGGCATTTAGTTACCTCTTACCTGGTAAAGAACCAGCTTTTTTGGTTTTTTCATGGTACAATACGTAGTTCTGTTTTAAAAATTTAGCGCTGCCGCACAAAATGGGCCATCATGAATATGTTTTCATTGACTGGTATTTCTGTGATGGTCCGATGGCTTCTGATGAACGATGTAGTTCTTTAGATCTGATTGCAACGACGGGCAGTATCTAACACCAGTGGGCAGAAGTTCACAGAATCACAGAATTGCAAGGGTTGGAAGGGACCTCAGGAGCTCACCCAGTCCAACCCCCCTGCTAAAGCAGGCTCTCCTAGAGCATTCTACACAGGACTTCATCCAGGGGGGCCTTGAATATCTCCAGAGAAGGAGACTCCACAACCTCCCTGGGCAGCCTGTTCCAGTGCTCTGTCACCCTCAAAGTAAAGAAGTTTTTCCTCATATTCAACTGAAACCTCTTATGTTTCAGTTTGCACCCATTGCCCCTTGTCCTGTCGCAGGACACCACTGCAAACAGACTGCTTCCATCCTCGTGACTTCCGCCCTTAAGATATTTGTACGTGTCGATACGGTCCCCTCTCAGCCTTCTCTTCTCCAGGCTGAACAAGCCCAACTCTCTCAGCCTTTCCTCGTAGGGGAGGTGCTCCAGTCCCTTTATCACCCTAGTTGCCCTCCTCTGGACTCTGTGTTGATAGTTGATTGAAGTTGATAGAAGAGCACAAACCAGAGATCCAGCCAGCACCCCACGCTCACCCCCACCCGGGCTTCCTCTTTCCTCCGAGAATATATATTTAAAAAGCGGTTCTTGACAGATAAAAATAACTGCTTGCTCTGGGAACGCTGACTTTTGCTTTTGCTTTTGTCACATGGGACTTCGCGGTCCTTACTTGGGTGTCTTACTGACGTTGCATTATGTGGCGGTGGTAGGGATTCTGGTACGTTTGTGGCTTTTCCAGGAAAATATGTAGAAAAGGCGGATATATAGGGCCTGTATGTCGGTAATATTTTGCAGTGCGGATAGGAAAAGTCCAAAGTTTCCTGATATTATTACAGGAGCCAATTATGTGCTTACAGTAAGTAGAAACTCGCACTGGTTTTCTGTTTGCTTTTCCCCTTTAAATATAAATTTTTGGCTGTATTTCCAATGAAAATATTCTTTTCCCTTCCATCTGTCAGTACATATTTTATATCTTAACAGGATTGTCTGTTACTGTGATGGTAATATCTTAGGAATTTTATTGATGCTACAAAATAGCATCTTTAGTTTGTCATCTTTGCGTCGCAGTGCCAGTGCCTGGTGTGTGATGTGGGCTTCTGCCTAGGCTGGGTCAGTTGTTACAGAATTTCCCTTACGAATCTGCTTCTTGCAGCAGGAGGATTTAGGGGCACTTACTGTAAAAACATAGGTTTAAAGCTTCTCGTAGAGAGGAGGGGGGGCTTGGGAAGCTGAACTCGGGACGTTTTCGAGGGCCGTTGCTAGTGACAAGAGTCTGCAGTAATCTAGGAGGTGCTGAGTTCAGGACTAAGTGAGATATTTTACAATCTCAGGTTGCGCCTGTGGTTACCTGATGGTGTGCAATTAAAGGAATTTTAAAAAAAAAAAATAATTAAGAAATGACTTAATTTTTCTTCGCTGTAGTTACGAGGCCAGCATGAAAGTTGGCGGTCCTGCTTCTGCTAGTTACAAGTATGAGAAGGGGGGTCAGCGGGCAAAATGGGCCGCGTTAAGATCTTGTTCAGAGACGGGAGCGTGGCAGCGTGTCTCTGGGAGACATGGCGCTGTGATAACAGCGGGTAGGAGGGGAATAAAATTAATGAGTCTTCATGTGCTTTTGCAAAGGGCACGCGGGATCCTTGTGAAATCATCTGGTATCTGCACAGGGAATTGAAACAGTACTTTTTTTTTTTTTTTAAAGTTCTGCTCTAGTTCAGGTCCATCAGGGCCTGGATTTCTCCTGGTACAGTTCCAGGTCAGACCGATAACCGTTTGATCCAAAACAGTTGGGCCAATCCGATAACCCCTCGACTGCGTGGATCTACGTGACGTTTTGGGCAGGAACCCAGCTGCGTACCCCGAGCCCTGGAAGAGGGTGAGATGGTTCAGCATGGCTGGAGGGACCTCGGTGGGAGCAGGTGTCTGTTTCTTTGCCTTCTTGCCTGCATGGTTTAGATTTTGTCGCTCCTAGATCCACCACTCTTCCCAGCACCCCCTTGGCATCTCCTCGCCTGCTGCTCCTTGGGGAGCAGGGAAGGGACCGCGGAATTGTTCGGTGCCTCCTGTGAAACCTGAGGTGAGCTGTTTCTCAGAAGCTGTGACCAGACGTATTTCCCGTTCTAAACTGAGTTTAAAAAATGGGTTCCGTTACTGTTCAGAGCAGTGAATTGATTTAAATTCCCAGGTTCATTCTGAGCTGCTGTTCTTTGTGAACTTCGGGAATGTTTTCCATCTGATAACTAACGAACGAGCTCTGTCGCGCAGGGACGCTGCTTCTCCGCACGTGTACGAGTCTGATGTGGATCTCAAGGAGTTATTCTGGTCTGACTGGGGAAAGAAAAGTAGGTGATGAACCATGTCTTCTCTTCAGAAAGTTTCTTTTAGCATTGTTGGGGATTAGTTTAACAAATGTCAGTCATTCCTTTGAAGGCCCTAACATTAATGTTGGGAAGCAACATTCGTGCTTTGAGTAGACCATAGCAAAGTAAATGCATATTGAACAGAAATATTCTGCCTGGAGGGTAATTAGTGAAAATATTTATCTTCCTTAATAACTGTCTCCCTCTTTCTTTCTTTTCCTACAAAGTTCCCGATTTCCACGCTCACTCACTTCATTCTTGTTGCGCTTCCAGAAATTGCTTTGCCACAACATTTGCTACTGGCAATGAACTTAGGAGAACCAGGCAAACAGGGTTAATCGAAAGGTGTTTGGAAGGTGCGTAGTTACAATTTCCCAAGCATACCTCGGTATGTCACCGAGTGGTTTGGATAACAGGGATAACAACAATCAACGTGACTTTATTTTTTTATTACTGGTCCCGAAACGGAATATATGTTGGATGAAATATCTCGGATGATGAAAACCCAGCATCTTCTGTAGTTGACCTATAATGTGCGTTTCCTTACCCTGGTTTCCTGCATCTTATCTTAAAACCACGTTTCTTCCAGTGACTTGTTCTGCTGACGTCTTCCATATGAAACCCTCTTAGTCCCTCTTGCGTGTTAAAAATTATCTTTCTATGATGACTTTCACCCTTCCTTGCTGTTTTGAGGCTGTTTAAATGTGTAGAGGTAGAAAATAGTATTTTAAAATAACCCTAAATGAGGAAAAGTGTTATTTTGGAATTAATTCTGTTCCTCTTTAAGGATCTTCAGGAAGATGTACCCTTGGTTTGGGGAATATGTGTAAGAGCAACACCAGGTTAACGTTGCACTGACGGCATCACGTCGTGTATACAGGCAGACCGAAGAGATGTCTGTCGTACTGTGGTGTAAGTTAAGAGCAGAGGGAGGAATAAAAGCATTGCAGGCACAGAAACATTAAGGTTTTCTGGCTTCATTCTCTTACTTTAGGTGAAAAAAGACTAAATGTGATAATCACAGAATCGTTTGGGTTGGAAAAGCCTTTTTAGCTCCCCCAGCCCAACCGCTCCTCTACCCCTGCCATCCCACCCCCAAACCCTGGCCCTCAGCACCGCCTCTGCCTGGCTGTTAAATCCCCCCAGGGCTGGGGACTCGACCCCTTCCCTGGGCAGCCCCTTCCAGTGCTTGGCAGCCCTTTTGGAGAAGGAATTTTTCCCGATGTCCAACCTAACCCTGCCCTGGCACAACTTGAGGCCGTTTCCCCTTGTCCCATCGCCTGCCACCAGGGAGAAGAGGCCGACCCCCACCTCGCTACAGCCTCCTGGCAGGCAGTTGGAGGGAGCGATGAGGTCTTCACACTGATACTAAAAGCCATGTGCGTTGGAAATGGTGGTGATTAAATTATGCATCAGTATAATAGTGGCATTTTTGTTCTAAGTCCTCTGAAGTGTGATTCCACTCCGAAAACTTAGTTAATAAAATCTGTATGCGTTGAGCTGTCCTATTTCTTATCCCAATTATAATGTTAGAAAACTCAGTTACAGTTAAAGTCTAGAACGTGTTTTTTCCTTAAGTGCCAGGTTTGCAAACTAAGTCTGTGGTCTGAAATTCAAGCTGTGTCTTTTCTTGTTAATCACTGGTGAGTTAGTGGGGAAAATCAGTAGGACAAATACCATTCTCTGTTGCCTTATTATTTCTAAATTATGGGCTTGCCTTTTTTTTTTTTTTAAGCAGCCATGAAATACCGTTGCCAGACTGAGTGGCGGAACTGAGGACGTATTTCATCACGTGGTTTGCAGTTTAAATGTATGCAGAGTGAGAGAACAGGGGAAATAAATATCAGCATGGTTTCTGTAGGAGGAGTACGAAATATAAATCTTTTTGTTGGTGAAACCACACTGTGTAGTTAGAAAATACCAAAGAGTTTATCTCCTGTAAGAAAACGTCGGTTTAAATTAAAACCACTTTTAATCCCAGCCTGTGATTGGTTTTGGATATTTCTAGCCAAATGAGCTGGCAGGGAGAAGAGGTCTTAGGTCCTGAGCACCTCACAGTCCAGACTGACTCAGGCGCGTGAGTTGTGTGTTGGTGTCTTGGTGTGTTGGTGTCTTGGTGTGTTACAAGAATATAGTTACATCAGCAATGGATTCGTCGTGACGTTCTTCGGTGCTGTGAAAACTGGGTTTGATCGCTAGGGAATAAGTGTGTCACCTCTCCCAAGGTGCTTTCTGCTGTGTCTTACCGTGAGTTTGCCTCGGGACGTGGGCTCTGGTTTGGTTGACCTAAGATGAAACAAAACTATTTGCGATGAAGGCGTGCCGCTCCAGCATCGCCCCGCCTTCACGAGAAGAGGAATTTTGTTGTGTTTTCCTGCCAAAACAACAAGCAAAAGTTTGAGTGATCTAAGCTGCTCTGGTCAGTTCAGATTTTGTCGTGAATATCGTAACTACTTTTATGCTTTTTAAACGTCCGCGTGCTGGGGAGTTGAATGGGGCAGGTATGAAACTCATCTCCTCCTGCCTTTTAAACATTTTCTGTAACACCTGACGCTATCCAGTGAGGAGGAATCTTGTCTGAAGATGACTGAAGGATGTCTTGCATGTCCAAACTGTATTTTTTTTATTTGTTTGTATCAGTTTAGTCCATCTGTACTTATGACTTGCCATTTCACATGTGGTTTTTTTCAGGTCTGCTGTACCGCTCCGCGTTTGTGCAGGGATACTTCTGATGTGCGGAATTGCGGGGCACGCACGCTCTGAGGCCTCGCGGTCGCTGGGGGAGTGTCGTCCTGAATTTAGATGGGACCAGCAAAAGCAATCTGTGGCTTCTCTATCAGTTGGCAGGTTGTGTTCAGGGGCAGATGTTTACCTGGCAGCCGGGAAGATGCTCTGCTTGGGTTTGCGCTCGCCCCTCACCGTAGCACAGCGTTTGAGTTCGAAGGGTTTTTATCCTGCAGCCTGTGCCCTGTTTGTAATCTGGGGACCGCTTATTCCTGGTGATGTTTTGGGGGTTTTTGAGGCTTAACTGGGTAGTGCGGTTTGGTGGCAGGCAGGACTCGGGTTGGTATTGCGGCACGTCAGTTCATGCAGAGCCCGGTGACCCTAGGGTGGAAAAGAGTGCGTGATTTAAAAAAAAATTGTGGATACCGTTTTAATCTGTAGTTTTCTGAAAGCAGCGGTTTTGAGGGCGTTTTTGAAAGTTGTCCAAAACGTTATTTCCAACCTTAAACATCTTTTACAACACCGATTGCTCTGTCCTGGCGTATCTTTCTCAGCTGCAGGACTGCAGGAGCGACTCCTTACTGTGTTTGTGCCGTTTGGCTAACGGGGAATGGTGGTAATCGGTGCCTTTACGCCAGGGACCCGTCACCCGAAGGTGCCATAGCTCTGCTCCCCTGGATTCCTGAGCTGTTGTCATGGCTTGGAGTGCCTTAATGTGAAGCTGCACCGGCAAACTGCTCGATTCTCAGCACAAGAAGGACGTGGAAATGTTGGAGCAGGTCCAGAGGAGGGCCACAAAAATGATCCGGGGGCTGGAGCACCTCTCCTATGAGGACAGGCTGAGGGAGTTGGGCTTGTTCAGCCTGGAGAAGAGAAGGCTGTGGGGAGACCTGATTGCGGCCTTTCAGTACCTAAAGGGGGCCCATAGGAAAGATGGGGAAAATCTTTTTAGTAGGGCCAGCTGTGACAAGACAAGGGGTAATGGTTTTAAACTAAACCAGGGTAGGTTTAGACTGGATCTAAGGAAGAAGTTCTTTACAATGAGGGTAGTGAAACACTGGAACAGGTTGCCCAGAGAGGTGGTGGAGGCCCCATCCCTGGGAACATTCCAGGCCAGGTTGGACGGGGCTGTGAGCAACCTGATCTGGTTAGCGGTGTCCCTGCTCCTGCAGGGGGGTTGGACTAGATGACTTCTAGGGGTCCCTTCCAACCCAAAACATTCTACGATTCTACAATTCTATGATTGCCAGATCTGCATCAGGTGGTCACGTATGATTCTATGATTCTATGATTCTATGATTGCCAGATCTGCATCAGGCGGTCACACCAGCATCTATCTCCTGACCAGGTTCTTACTCAAACTCGCATGTGCGGCCGTGTGGGTGCCCTTACGAGGCACGACTGCTAGCCCAGCGGCTGGTCACCCCTATGGCTCTTCTCGCCTTTGCTCTGCTGGCTTTTCTGGCTGAGGCTGGCGGCGTCGGATGCAGCCTTGCAATTAGGAAGGGAAAATGAGCGGTGGGTTGGTTTGTTTCTTTGCTTTTTAAAATATTTCTTAGAAGAATTCAGTGTCATCTGAAAAGAAGGCAACTCTGTTGTGCTGTTTTTGCCTTTGGACTTCTATGGCCTAATAAAGAAGTCTTGAATGGACGCTAGCAGCCCGTGTTTTCCCATTTTTTATGGGAAGAAATGAAAATGATCTTTTCTCTGGCAGTTTCTGTGAGGAAGTGAAATAATGAAATAGCGGCGTCTCCTCCCCGCTCTGCACAGAAACTGGGGAAATGCAGTTGAGCAATTAGGAGAAGAAAGGGGGTTTAGATAGGCTGAATTTTTAAACTTTACAAAAGAAAAAAAGAAAACTTTGGAACTGAAGTCTTCACAAGTTACCTGAGCGGCTACAAGTGTTGCTTGAATAATTATGCATCTTCTTGGGCTGGGACGACCTGATCAGGAACGTGAGGTAAATTGGGGGGGGAAAAAAGTTGATTTTTTGCCTGCATTATTGAAGAATTTAAGCTTAATTTTTAGAATAAAATCTTCTAGATTACTAAGAGCTAATTGCCCTGTGAAACAGAAAGGCTCTGACGTGACGGAGACGATTACATTGGATTCCTGGTGGTCATATAAATGTGTTTTAGCTTTTCTTTTCCTGAGCTTGGCGGCTTGGTGGGTGGTTGTTTCTGGAAACTTGGCTTTACGAATTCTGCCCTTCAGTCCGGCTTGTTTTGCTTTTTTTTTTTTATTCATAACTTTTTGAGAGGAAGATTTGTGTGCTTGGTGGGAGAAGAGGTACCTATTAAAGACCTGAATGGCAGGGATTAATAACCTGAAAACAGGGGTCGTTTCTCAAAGGGAAACGCCAGACCTGACCATTTTAGATCAGGTTGAAGGTGTGTGAATTACCTTCTGCTGTCAGTATGACCTGGGCTTTACCCATGAAAATAAACTATTCATTTCAAAGTCATTAACAGAAACTCTTCATGATTGAACTGCGGAGAGTGTTCGTTTGACAGCAAAGCGATTCCAGTAACAAATTAGTTGTGAAATAACCTTGGTCTGCATTTTGCAGTTTGTAAAACCATACTTATACTTGTACATTATTTAAATTTTGAGGGTGAGAACCCCCCTATTTACCTTTCCATCTGCCTCCACAATTGATAGCAAAAAAAGATAGGAACTTTTTTTTTTCCCCCTGCCATCTCCTGCTGCTGTAGATGAGTACAGAGGGTAATCTTCCCCTGCCCTGCCCTCCCAGATTAATTCCTGATAAATGTCTTTTTTTTCTCGCTTTGCCGATCAACTTGTAATTTGAAAGACGTCTTCATGTCCGGGAAGATCACTCCGTCATTTCTTTTGCCTCTCGGACTGCTTGTACGGCTTTTTTTCAGATGTACTCTGTAACCTCACTTTCTTCCTCCTTTTTGACCAGGCGAAAACTGCCCGTGCTGTAGAAGGGTGCTGCTTAGCCCAGCGTTGTCTCCTTAACCTGTTGTTAAAGTTGTGATTCCTGTACGTTTGTTGCACAGTTACTGCCTTGGGCAACAGAAAACTCCTCCCGACCTACCCGAAGTGGCGAGGTGTTTGGAACAGGCTCTCCGGAGGTCGGCGATCGCGTTCTGACGATCGATCCAATTGCTGAACCTTTTGTCACATCAGTGAATAGGCATTTTTTTCCTTTTATTGCTGTTTAGCAGCCTTTAGTTGTCTTACCTACAGGTGTGACGTAATAGTATAAATCCCATTTTTATGTGAGTAAACCCATCTGTTCCAAGACTTTCTCTAGATTTTAAAGGTTTAATGCTTTGACTATGTTGGTATAGTCATTAGCAGTGTGATTTTTATTTTTTTTTTTTCTTTTATTGATATAGTTTATTCAACTCGCCTAGCACAAACGGAGCAGTACCGCCATATCGCTGCTTTTGAAGAAGCCTAAGACATTTCTTCTTCGGAAGAAGTAAGCGGCATCGGTATCGCTCCACCCACAGCAGTGAGTGTTGTGGTTTTTGTGATTTGTTCTGGTGAACTCGTGTGCTAGGAGTAGTTCCAGGCACTGCATAGATTTATATAGAGAAAAAATTAAGAGTAACAATGAGGCAAGCAAACAGAACGGCTCCTTTTTCATAAATTCTTGAATCGCTCAGTAAGCAGATGTCGGGTTTTTGTAGCCGTCTACAGTTTGTGACACTTGCACTCCGCCATATAAACTACTGTAATGCCATAAACAGTAATTTAATTTTGCTGAAGGATTAAATAGGAGCGATGAAATCCTAAGTAGGAGATCCACTAAAAAACCCAGGGTTTTAAAGAGTAATTCTTTTAGCTGAGGAGAGACGATAGAAAATGTGAATGTGCTACTTCACATTTTCCCCCCCCTAATACGGAAAACCTCCTTCAGTAGGTTTGAATCTTACTCTTGCATAGGGTACAAGGTCGCAAGTCTTTATAACAGGTTGGTCAATCAGACTTAAATGGCTAAATTTTAATCTGCTAAGCTTATTAGAGCAACAACGCTTGTATCGCTGTAGTTAAGGTTGTCACAAGTTTCAGTGCAACATCTCTGTTGGGCGTTAACGGCGGATGTCACGTCAGTTCAGACGTGAATTTAGCAGAGAAGTTGTGCTGTCCCAGATTTCATTTATTTAAAAGCTGTGTTTTGGTTTTATTTTGGTTTTTTAAGCTCATATTTAAGAGAATTTAATGAAGGTTTTAGTGTCACCGGCTTTCACTGTTGGAGACCAATTTTCTGTTCCAAAGGCAAATGAATTTGGCCGTAGTAAGATTCTTTTTTTTTGTGGGAGAAAGTTGCATACGTTTGGCGTTAATCCCCTGGATGCTAGGTTAGCTGTACGTCAGGATTTACATGTTAAACTGGAATGTTTTTATGGGTAGGAGATTTCTCATAGGACCTGTAGTGAAAGGCCACGGACTGGACAGCAAAATTTAGCTAAAAGGCTTCTGCGCGGTGATGTAAAAAAAATGAGCACCACCAGAACACTCATTCTTGGATGCTTTAATGAAATAGTAAATGTTAGTGCTTCAATTAATAGGTTAAAAATTACTGTTTCGAGACAGCTAGAAGAGTGTTCGTGACGAGTGCTTTAAAATAGTAGCAGCCTCCCAAGCTCACTTGTAGCCCGTTTGCTTTACCTTCCGCCTTTGCACATCGTTTTTCCAGTACTCGTTCGTTTTGCAAGTGATGTGAGCAAGTAAGGACGTGAAAATGAATGCTTGGGAGTTTCTGATTTGCCTG
>NW_009259033.1:240962-261682 GCF_000687185.1 Egretta garzetta | reverse complement strand
CTTAGTTGTAGCATTAATTCTTGAAATACTTGATAACTGTGATATCGCTCACGTACGTGACGGAGACGGATTATGAAGGTAACCTAAAGGTGCTTATCTCTCCTTGTTCACAACACGCGGAGCAGGATGATGACAATTCTCTTAATGGAGCTGTGAAATAAAAATGGTTCTCCTGCGTCTGTCAGAGGGGGCTGGGGTAGGCAGGAGAAACGGATAGGCTTTTTCTCAAGAAGAATAAATCTCAGAACGTGCCCGAGTTCTGCAAGGAGGAGGTAGTGTATATATCTCCTGCCTAGAGGAAGAAAAGGTGCTAAGCACTATTTATGGTCACGGTGTATGGGGAAAATGTAATATTAGATAAATGGGATTTGAATTTGCAGGACAAGCAAGGCTACGAGAGCTGGGTTTGGTATGAGCAAAATGGTTGAAAGAACAGGCAAACTTCCAAAGCGTGTTTCTTCATTTGTGTTACAAAACTTAACGCAATTTTAATGTGTAGCAGAATTTAGAATCATAGAATCACAGAATCGTTGGGGTTGGAAAAGCCCTTTAAGCTCCCCCAGCCCAACCGTTCCCCTACCCCTGCCATCCCACCCCCAAACCCCGGCCCTCCGCACCGCCTCTGCCCCCCCAGGGCTGGGGACTCGACCCCTTCCCTGGGCAGCCCCTTCCAGCCCCTGACAGCCCCAAGGGGAAGGAATTGTTCCCCATGCCCAACCTCACCCTGCCCTGGCACAACTTGAGGCCGCTGCCCCTCGTCCCATCGCCCCTTCCCTGGGAGCAGAGCCCGACCCCCCCGGCTCCCCCCTCCTCTCAGGCAGTTGTAGGGAGCGATGAGGGCTCCCCTCAGCCTCCTCTGCTCCAGGCTGAACCCCCCCAGCTCCCCCAGCCGCTCCCCAGCAGCCTGGGGCTCCAGAACAATTTAGAATTTAGTTTGCATTTGTGTAGCTTTGCTTGCTCTTGTGATCTTCATCTTTCTTTAATCTCTTCTTCTGATTTGCATGCTGATATATGTATTCTCTGCCTCTTAAACAATTGCTTATTCCCTTCTCTGGACTTTTTTTCTTTGGGTTTTTGTGGGTTTTGAAACTGGGTAACATCCATTAGTCTTGATTTTTTAAAGGCTTCTGTTTCTTTCCTGGCATCTCTCCTTCCATTTTCTCTCCTCCTGTGTGTATGGCGAATATCATGTAATAAGGAGGGGAGATATTTACCAGTAATGACGAGCAGGGTGTTATGTAGAGCTCTGGGTCAGTGGATCTGGCCTGCTGAATAATGAGATTGGATGGGTAGATCAAAACATTCCTGAGTCACTAAATTAGAATTGCCGCTCGCAATGGAATCCGGGTGAGCAAACCCCCAGAAAGGCGTGCTGGGGACGGCAGGGAGCGCGCTCCGGAGGGTGCCGTGGTGCGGAATAGCCGGCACGGCTTTCTCCTGTACTTTGATCTTTATAAGAAGTAGTTTCCTCTGGAATTGATTTTGGTCTTGTTCAGTTATTTCCAGCTTTTTGCTGTCAGTGAAACTTTGTGCTGGCATAACTTGAGAGGCTGAAGAAAATCTTGCGCCTTGCATCCATATTAAGATAAAAAAATGACTTTTCTGTAATATTCCGAGTTCTGTGCTTAGCTAGGTATTGTGCGTGTGTGCTATAAAAAATTAAAGACTTCTCTTCTGATGGAGTTTTGACGAAGCTGGAATCTTGTACCTGAACTATTTGAAGCTTCTATGCCCACGTCATCGTATTTCCATTCACTTCATTACCTGCCAAATGCTGACTTTATCAGGATAGCTCACTTTATGAAAGGCAAGCAAGTATAATCAAATCTCCGAAGTACATTTGGGCTTTGCTTTCTTCCCCTGTTTCACTCACAGGTTTCCAGCTCTGTGCAGCCATAAACTGAGCATCCTGTAGCCATGTTTCACTTTGACTGTCAACAGTTCTGAAGCTTAGGGTGGGGGGGGGGGGGGGGGGGAAGTCACTGTGCATCTGCTAGCTAGAGATTGAAAGAGAAGATGTGCAATGACTAGAGGCAAAGCTGGTGGACTCGTCCATCTGAACACCTCTGTTCTAGCCCCAGACTCCTGAGAGCCTGGGCCACCGTTCTGGTCGCTAAACCCGCAGCTTTCCATAGATCCCTTACAAAATGTTATGTTGTTGATTACCTTGTAATGAAGGAAGCGGTGGGCAGGAAACTTGGAAGCTTTTATAGGTTCACAAAATAGGATGTTCTTCATCTGAGAGGTGGTCCGCCCTTTAATACTGCTCAAGGTGAAGGTGAACGTTTAAATTCTGCCTGTAGCTTGTGCACTCCCTGCCTTTCATTTTTCAGGAAGCCTTGACGGTGTCTGTCAAATGAGCTATGGACCCATCAGCAGTCAGCCGATTGTTTAGCTGTTGGTGGGTTCGTTTGTACTCATTTATGGATATGCTGCTAAGATCAGGCAGCTTCTTACAAATTACATAAACCAAATTCTGTGGTCAGTAATGCCACCAGCTTGCTGGGTGTATTCCCAACATCCCTGATTGCCACACCAAAGCCTTCAAGTCTGCGAAAGGCATACTTTTTAATTGAACGGGGAGTTTATTTCTCAAGTGCATTCAGAGCTTGTTCTCCGGAATCTGTTGAAAGGGTTTGGGTGATAATTAAGCGATGAATGGCTGGGTGAAGGCTGCTCTGAAGTCCCACTGATGAAGTTTATTGTTCGTTAATCTAATGCATAAGTGACTTTGTGATTAATGACATGAATTAGATGTAGCCTGTATCTGCTTAATCAGAAAGATATTTTAATCTGTTGCAATGATTTTTTTTTCCCTTAAATTTTTCCATAGCATCATCTAGCACTCCCTAGGTTCCTCTTGCCCATTCATTCTCTTATTTTCTCGTGACGGTGATCTGGAGCGATCCAACTTCACTGTGACACCTGAAAGACGGGGTTTGTGTTGCTGGATCATCTTGGGTTCTCTTCCTCCTTGTACCCCATCGTGAGACTTGTTTCTTCTTCGGGTTATCTGCCTCAGGACGAGGGAGGGTGAATAGGATAAAACTGAGGTTTTCTTGATTGGAAATTCATCCTGGCAAAAGGAGCTGGTGTTGCTCCACAGTTTAAGCACGTGCATTGATTTTGATGCCAGGTAGAGCGGCATTAGAAACGGCGTCGCCGCATTCAGCTACTCCCTGCACTTCCACGTCTCCTTCATCTCGGTGGCAGCGCCGTTAATAACTTGTGACGAAAGGTGCTGGGCAGACAATACTGTTCTTCTATTGAAATTCTAAAAAAATGACGTTTATTTGTCATGAACGCCACTAAACCTCTCTGGGCTGCCGCAGAGTCGTGCTGGGCTGCGGTTCGCCTTGCCCTGCGCCCGGGCTGCTCCCTCGCAGGGCGGCAGACCCGGCTGCCTGCCCGCTTCTCGTGTGCCGGAGCTCGTCGTCTGCTGGATAAGCTAAGCTTCTTTAGCAGGCTCCCTCTAACAGCATTACAGATTATCGAGACTTGAAAAACACACTTTGCTTGTTTTAAGCACAGATATTTCACAAATGCCTAAGTTGAAAAAGTCCGAAGAAGCAGATAATGGTCACTGGAGTTTCTGTGCGACTGGTATCTTTATTCCAGATAAGCGCGTGTCCTTCACGTGGTAAAAGGCTTGGGGAAAGAGGCTGAAGCTACAGATAAAAGCACAGAGCCCTTGAATCTATACTTTAAAACACTTGTAACTTACTTCGACAGCTAATCAATTCTAAAGATAAGTATTTACATTCTGGAGACTTGCTGTACTATAAAATATTTTGGACGGTAAAACCACTTGTGTTTTATTCTGGACTTTCACATCAGGGCGGCATTTGAGTGAAAGCATAATAAAAATGCTTAAATGCCACCTTTAAAATGTCTTCTCTGATGCCAGCCGATGGGTTCGTAGGAAGGTGCGTGGCTGTTAAACGCACCCGGACCGCAGCGTGCCCCCGCGTTCCCGGTGGCTTCAACACTTACCTGCTTGAAGTGAAAATTCTGTATAAGTATAGAAGGTTACATCTTTTTTTATTTCACTTGCGTCGTTAGAATGTTACAAAAGATGCTTCAAATAAAATAATGTGATTATAATTTTTGCAGTGAGCCCTCAATGTAAGAGTTAGCGAACAATTGATTTGCTTTTGTTTTGTCTTTAGGAGATTCAGTTTTAGAGGTGTGTGGAGGCTGTTACCACTTACCCTTAGAATATTCGAACTAGACACCAGGTAAGTACAGAATTTTTTGGTTTCTTGTAGCTACTCATTTACATGCAAAATAATGCTGGGGAAACAAAGTTCAAAGTTTCTTACAGAAATCTCTCAATACCTCATGAAGCCAAGCTTCCAACACCTTGTATTTTTCTTGATAATCCAAACCTGTATGTTTCTCTCCTCTCCCCTTTAAAAATGATATTTTTTCACCCCCAGAAAATACCAGATTGTGAGAACTACTCTAAACGAATGTGAGACAGATGGACAGGATGCGGAGGCCAGTGGTGCTGTTTAGTTTTTGTGATAAATCAATATTTACTAAAGTGTTTTCTGGCTTGGTGTTTTTATTTAGGCTTTTACTTAGTAAATACTGGTTGAGATAGAATAATTTAGTTTAAGGTTAACATCTGTAGTTAATTTTCTGCACTGGAAATCTTTGCTAGTAATCTTAAATCTAACTGACACTGTATTTTACCGCGTAGTCAGTAACCAGAAATGCTTTGTGGAACACAAATCTTTCCTAAAATACTCTAGTGCTTCCTAAAGTTGTGTAATAAAGCATCCACTAGACAGATTTTTTTGGTAAGAGCTGGCAAAACATCATTTCCAAGCCAGACTCTTTAATCGTCTGTTAATATGCTCTTACAACTGTAATTGCAGCGGGCTTGACAACGTTACCGACAGTTTGCGTTGACGACGCTCGCGGGGTTGGTGCCTCGGCGGTGTTGGGCCGTGCTGGGGCAGCAGCCTCGCCTCTGCTTCTCCTCTCCACTGCTTCCAGCACGGCTTTGAGTTTGTCCTTCTCATTCCTCTCGTTTCTTATTTGTCCCTTTGGGGGATTTCTCTGTTCTCTGTGTTACTGGTGATGCCTGGGAAGACTGGGAAGCTGTTTTGTTCTTGTTGCAACCAAAGCCCTTTGCAAACGTGCAGTTTGGGTAGAGAGTATTCATTAAAGGTTAGTGACCTTCCATTACCCGATGCCTAGTGGGTAAGTATCACTTACCATGTCAGGAGGTGATGGATTTTGTCCGTTACGGTGGGATTTCACTTTTTGGAACAACTGTGGACAGCCAGATTCCCTACCTTGAAGACAGACACTTCACTAAAATTGTTGTGAAGAGCACGCATTTAAAGGTCTGTGCACTGGCGTGTGCATTCTTGCTATGATTTTTTTTTTCCCTTCTTTTTTCAGTAACTTAAGCTTACAAATATACAGGTATTAAGAAAGTTAAAAATCTGGTGAAGACTATACCCCGACGTCGTGCTGTAGCAGTATTTTTAAAGTTAACACCGCTTGGTTTCCTCTGCCCCTGCTGCACAGCCACAACCCCTTTCAAAAGCCATCTTTCCTCCCGTGAGGAAATTCAAGGGAGCGGCTGCGTGGTGAGTGCTGTTGGGAGCATCTGCTCCCCGCGTGAGCCGTGCCATGCACGTTTTCTTGGAAAAGTTGATCCCCTCTCGCTGCCTCTTTCCAGTTAAATTCTTCGCGGCGTCTTGCGGCGGGGTCAGGTGAAGTTTTACTCCTCCCTCCCTGCTTCTGGCCACCGGATCTGCTGTCACCCTTTTTGGTGCTGGCATTCATGGGGATGTTCTGAGAGTATTAAATTCCCTAAGCTGGCAGAGAACTATTCATTTTCCTTGGCTGTAATAATAGTTTGCCATTTCAGTGAGATAAATACAACTTACAAAAGGCTCGGCAGACCTGGCAGAAAATAAAATATCCCTGGTTTCATGAAACTTGCTAGGATTCTTTTGGGAAGCTAGAAAGAACACGAGCCATTCTAAGGTTCAATTTACCATTCATGTATTTAAAATGGTACGGCTGGCTTCCACATATTAACCCATCGGGTTTAATCTAAGGCTTTTTGGTAAGGTGGTACCAATTATACCAACCTGGTCATGCTGAAACCAGTTGTATTTTCTGGTAAAGCTGACTACTGCAGGATATTCTGGTACGGGGATGGTTAAAAACCGTGCTGTTTAATCCAGGGGATTACCTTTCTTCAGAGCCTTCTGAGAGAAACCTCTTCAGGGCATCCTGCTCGGTTCGAACACGTGGCAGATGGCTTGTTGCTGCTGAATACACCACTTTTTAAAACTACAGAGCAGCTTTCAGTGCTGTGAATTAGAGCCACTTGTAACAACAGTAGGACAGATAATATCCCGGTTTATGAAGGACTCTGAACTTAAATAACTTGCACCTTCATTGTCTGTTTCGTATTTAAAAAGCCAGGGGTTGCGTTCCTAGTAATAATTCTCTTCTCTTCCCTTAACCCCCAAGCTTCCCAGATGAATTCCCATTACCACCTTGTCCTCTGCTCTTCTGCCAAGGCCAACGTGTCCATTTCATAGCAGTTTTGGAAAACAGACACCCCATTGCACCAGACTCCAGATACCCTGAACTGTTCAGATTGAAGCGATTAAAGATTTCGGCAGTGTGGAATTTCATTCCTACGCCTGTCCTTATTCTTGACAGGCAGCCTGATAGACATCGCCTGGATCAAATTGGGTTCATTTTTATTAAACAAATTGGCCCTAATTTAATGGTGGAGATTTTATTAAGCAGAACATCGTGTATACCTGTGATCTGCAGCGTCTGTGCACCGACCATCTGTGTTGGATTGAGTTTAAAAGCAAGCTCGTTACGCCTAAGTGGAGCTGCAGACTTTAAACAGCGCAGAGGTTCGGAATGCCCTCGCAGCTCCAGTGTCAAGCAATACCTTTGGTAAATTAACACGTGCAGTCTCAACCAGGGTGCTGGGTTTTTCCCCCCACCCCGACTTCAGCTGAATCCCACAGGTCCCTGGCAGAGAGCAGCAGTGGTCGATGCGCTCCCTTGGCTGGTGGCCGGCGCGGTAGGGCTGCAGGAGAGCGTCCTAGGGAGGGCTGCGAGGAAGCGGTGGCGGTCGGAGAGCGGGAGAAGCCGCGCGGGGAGCCAGGGCAGCGGTCGGAGCAGGCCTGTGCGATTAGCTAGATTACCAGATAGACGTCAGGATCATCGGTCTTTGACCTCGGCGGTGGGACCGCTCGGGTGGAGGGGGCTGGGAGCTCTGCGGCCAGATTGACCCGTAGCTGCGGATGAGGAAGGGCCTCTGCGTGGAGGGTTGTGCCTGGATGTGGGATTTCTTTCCTGATTTTTTTTTTTTTTTTTTCCCTTTCACTGAATCAGATCGTGTCCAGATAAGTGAGTCAGTTGTACTGTGGCTTGCAGCACTCAGTAATTTTCCTGTCATGCAGAAACCTTTTGGTAGCTGAACAGTATCCTTCAAAAGAAAATAAAATATTTTCTCTCCCTACCCACGCTTTCACCTTCCAGATTTGTAGTTTGAACTCTTAGCCAAAGCATTAGGGTTCAGACCTTTTATTAATAATAATTTATAGCTTCTTTATTAGGTAGCCTTTAAACTTACCAGAGCTGCCAATGACAACTTGGGAATTCTCATCTAATTTCCTTCTAGTTTAGCCGGTGTATTCCGGTCAAAGAAACCGGACGTAGTGCCCAGCGTTAAACTGATCTCGCGTTGGAGAGGCTGAATGCAGACGGGCAGGTAACGGTGGGCTCGGAGATGACCGAGAAAGCCATAATGTCTGTATCCGTGTCCTTGCCACCTGGTCATGCTTGTACAGGCGTGACCATACCCATGTGTTGGTACCAGCGGAACTGTGGGTTTTGTGAAGCGTATCGACGCTATGAGCTCATACCAAGAACAAGGCAGTGCAAGATGCGATGTCTGAGAGTATTCCTTTCGGGTAGCCTTTTAAAAGCTGAAGTTATTAACTTTGTTATGTAAGATAAAGGGTTAAATTGGAAAAGTCTGGTGCTTTAAATATCTTTTTCAAAGACTGCGTAATCTGGTGTAGGCTAACTGTAATGACATAATCCAAAAATAGCCAATAGTCTCCTCTTCGATGCTCATCCTTGCTGCAGTTCTTGCAGATAAAGAACAGCAAATGCTAATCTCCTCAGGATGTTGCAGGGCATAACCATATCTGTCCGTGGCGTGGCACGGGGTCTTCCACATCTGAATTCAGAGCAGGAGGTTAATTCATGTTCAAGTAGCATGATTTTAACTGTAACACACGTGAAATGTTTGATCCGTGACTTTTAAGTTATGAGAGGGGGCATCTCCTCCTCTCTTAAGTGGGCAGGATTCCCTCTTCCGTAGCACGGACCTAGTCAAATGGATTTTTGTCTAAGGGGCTCTGCTCGACCTGGTGCCGGTGATGAGATGGGAGGTTTTGGAGGGTGCAGGGAGGTTTTCTTTTTTTTTTTTAATGTAACAGAACATGTGCAACTGAAAATACAAATGAAATCGCTTACCCCTATGCAAGGGTGGTGCAAAAAGACAGCCTCAATGTCATAGCAACCTATCTTTATAGGTATTCTCACCAATCAGTTATCTAATATTAAGACTAAGGGAGAAGATGAAGTAGCTTTAGGGATATGTATGTAGTACGTACCCATAGCTATACCTCAGCTGTGGAGCTGGGGTCTTTGAAGGAAGAGCTGAGTGTACACAGTAGTGATTGTAGGGTGCCTGGCGGTGTGCTGAAAATGTAATAGTTATTCTCGCTGATAATTCACTGAGTTCTGTAACTTTCTAACTTCCGCGTACCTTAAGAGCCTTTTCAAAGCACATTTAAACCTTGTAAAAGATGAATTTTCACATGGGAACTCTGGTTTCAGGGCTGCTGTTATTAATGAGGTCCGAGTTCTTCTTTGTTTAAGCCTGTCTTCATCTCTTTTTTTTTTTTTTTTTTTTTTTTGGCAGGGGCTGGTTCTCTCTTCAGGTTAGTTCGAGATGGCGGACCAGAGGCAACGTTCGCTCTCTACCTCTGGAGAGTCGTTGTACCACGTGCTGGGGTTAGACAAGAATGCCACTTCAGATGATATCAAAAAGTCATACAGGTAAAGGTTCGAGTTTTACACCTGTTGCCCAATAGCACAAATAGTTTTAATTAACAGAAGGCATATTTATCTATCGGCTCGAGTTGGTTTATTTAAACCTTTTGCATAAAAAAACCCCAAAACCACATAAGAAAACCAGGTGAACACACAGTTGCTTCTTGCAAAAATTGGTGTAAAAACCTGCCTAGGCTTTGTATCTAAGTGCTGCTAAATTTTTACATCTCATCTCTAGGAAGTTAAATTCTCAAATATGCAGTAGCATTCTGGAAGGTCTTGAAAGTTGAACAGTTTTAAGACAGTGTGATCAGGGTTAAATTCATGTTACAGAGCCTTGTGTCTGGCTTACAGAGACTACAGATGTGCAGTATTGCCCTGTTGTCCATCATTGCCAGTTCTGGCACAGTGAGGTATAGATTAAAGATGCAAATAAGGAGGAAAACTGAATATGAACAGTGACTTTTTTCTAAAAAAAAATTCAAAATTTCTTATTCTATGTGGAATTACTATTTTTAAAAGATCCTTTTTTACTTTATTTCATTTCCTAGAGTTAGACACGTGAAACAGCTTCACATTGACCAAATACAACCAACCAACCAAAAAAAAAAGTCCTGTAACATCCTCCCTTTCCACATTCCCCCGAAATCTGCTTAACTGCAATTGCTTCTTCCCCTTAAGCAGGAGCTACGGTCTTGGAGACTATTTGACAAGTGGCAATGTATTTAACGTTACGCTAGGGGTCAGTAGTCATCTTTGCTTGAGGATGCTCCTTTTGGAAGTTGTTTTCTTTTAGTCTTGAACATTTGCCAAAACTTTTTCCCTTTCAGAGTTACATTTTAATACTGATGGCAACGATGTGGTGAAGGCTATGAAGAAACCGGGTCCACAGATTCTCAAAAATTAGTTGTGTCTTCCAGTTAAAGATTTTAGGAAGTTTGAATCTGTAATCTTCAAGCCTTAGCGACTGAAAAATAATTTTACCTTGCTGGGGCAAAACCAGCAATGTTTTTTTCCTTTGGAAGGGTGGCCCAGGTAGATCCTGGGGTGCAATGTAGTTGCTTCATGCTTACCTGAACCTTCATCTAATCCTGTTTCCTCTGCTGCTCTTTTACAAAAGGAGGACTGACCCCTCTTGTTGAACGCCCTTGGCTGGCCTGTGAGCTATGGGGTTTGTGTACCTGTAGGAAATGAAAGATATTTATCTATTGCAACCCAATAGTAGGGCTATAGCCCTTTCCAGGTTTATATAACGTCCCTCTAATTAGAAAAGCTGTGATTCTTCCAGTCCTCTCTGATGCTAGGGCATTAGCGGCAACCCTGGACGCTCTTTACACCAGCAGCATCATTTACAGTTTGAGTATTTCAAATGCACACTTGATTTATTGTTTGAACACTGTGATACCCTTGCATGCATGTCCAAATGTGTGCTGGCACAAATATTTATTGCATGTTTGTCTAAATATTTCCTCGCTGCAAAGTTGCCGTGTAAACATCTGCAGGTTTCTGGTGTATTTCTCAAATACGGGACTTTGCGGTAGCTTTCTGTAGGAGGACAAATGCCTTCTTTGGTGGAGGAGAACCGTTAGCATAGAGTTGAGTATCCTCTTTCTACTTGGGAGCACAAATGGCTCAAGCAGCAAACTAGCATGTTTTCTGTTCGTAAGGAGGCATTTGGCCAGTTATTTTTACCGATTTCTATAAATAGCCTGGCCCATGTCAAAACTAGCAAATTTATCTGATTATCTGATTATTCTTTTGTGTTTGTGCTATGTTCAGAGACCTCTGGGGACTGTAAACTCCTGTCATTTAGTTGTGAGAGATCTAGCATGATTAGGGGAGGTACGTTGTGATTTCCTGATATCTCGAAACTCTGAAGCTTTTTCTGTTCTCGCAAGCCTTGAACTGCAAAGTGCTTTGCTCCTGCACAGGAATTGGTGAATTAACCACAAGTGATTGTCTGTTCTATTTCTGTGTTCAGACACTGCAGATTAGCTGTGGCAGCTTGCTTTTATTTGTTCTTTGGTACTGCATCTTAGACTCGTGGTGTGTCTTTTTTCTGTTTGCTTGCTCTTTGCTTTAGCAGGAGCACAGCTTACCGGTGGAAGTTGCTGGAGCGGAGGGGTAAAGGCGAGTACTAATTTTCTTCAACATCTTTCTCTATTTCCATTGGATTTCTGAGGGTCAAATCCAGCAGTCTGAAATCAGTCCTGTGAACTAAGCTAGACAGTGCTGTAGCCTTTTTTTTCCCTTCATCTAAGGAAGAATCATCAGGGAAGTTGAATCACAGATGAAGGAAACCAACTGGAACTTGAAAGTCTCCCTTGAGTGACAAACTGTGGAATTAAAAAAAAAATAAAAAAAATCAAAAAAAATCAAAAAACAGGAACCCAAATTCCATATTTTAATCTATAATGATTTTTTTTTTCCTTTCTGCAGGAAACTTGCATTGAAATATCATCCTGATAAAAACCCTGATAATCCAGAGGCAGCGGAAAAATTTAAAGAGATCAATAATGCACACGCAATATTGACCGATGCCACAAAGCGAAACATTTATGATAAGTACGGTTCTCTGGGTCTGTACGTAGCAGAACAGTTTGGTGAAGAAAATGTGAACACGTACTTCGTGCTATCCAGCTGGTGGGCAAAGGTAAATGAAAATGCAAAGCGAAGTTACTCTGGATTGGTGTTTAAAACTCTTGAAGAGCTCCATTTGATAATTGTGCTTGGGTTTACTTTTGGAAATTGCTGAATTTCTGACACCTGGTAATTAACCTTCTCTTACTGTGTTGCAGTCCCTAGCTCAGAAGTATTTTTCTGTTATCTTTCAGTGATACGGGCCTAATAAGCAAGATGTTACTAAGAGAAGCTTGGACCCTTCCAGTGGGTTTGGGGGGGTATTCTCTTTGGTACCATCTACTAAAGGATTTTGCAAAATGAGTCCTGGCTGTGAGCTTGAGCTCCCACAGGAGATCCTGCTTACAAACTTCCTCAGAGGCTTCCCTGAACAAATGTCACTTCTTCAGCTCCTCTCTGATTTGAGAGACTCCAGGTTACTTGTGCACTTGCCCGTCCTTGCTTCTCGTGCAGCAGCGAGAGTACCACCAGGGTATCAAAGTTACGCTGCAAGCTCAGGTTTCCTCGCAAAAAGCCATCTGAAAGTATTGCGTGCATGCAGGAGATGTAACGATTATTGTACGGATGCCTTCTTGGAGTCTCCTGCCAGTACCTAGGAATTACTGTATTTGACTAGACTCAAATTATTTGGAAGCGTAATGTGCTTCTGTCTTTTTAAGTAATACTTTTTGAAATCGCCCCATTTACTCAAAAGCACAGACCCTGTATACGTTGCACATTACACATTTCTCATACTGAAATTGTCTGGGCTCTTGCATTTCCGAGTTCATGTGATTGCAGTTTGCTTTCACAGAAGGTAATAAGTGAAAGACAGTGTGACTATGAAACCAAAGTATGAAACCAGAACTGCACCAACGGACTTACTTAGCGACATGGTGTTCTTCAGAGTGCTTTATGGCTGATTAAAACCTTGTCCTAGTCTTGGCATTTCATGTCATGGGTTCATTTTTCTACCCTTTGCCAGCATTGTCTTCATCTCTCGATTCCCCTGCAGTAAGAGAATAGTTCTATCGCCGTGCCCATTTGCTATTTTTAAAATTATTTTTTTCAAACAGTTACACAGTGGGCTATATGAAAATTTTAATTTTGCCCGTGGTCACTGTGCTAAGCAGCTGGCAGGCTCAGCTAGCTTTGCGTTGCCTTGCTCATGTACCGGTAGTGTCTAACCTTGGCGCCCCAAATCTCGGTACGGTGAGCTTTGCAGCCATGCCTACAGCCTAGGCAGGTCAAAGTCCCTGCTGTAGGTACATCATGACCTGTGCGTTGGCTACTATCAAGCCTAAACTGTTGTACCTCTGGATTTTAATGTTTGTAGACCTGTATCTTCTTCCAGATGTAGCAGAATAGTCCACGTAAACCTAAATTGTAGGAATTCTTCAAGTAAATCAGGTTGGCGGTATTCACCTCAGTGAGAGGCTGAGAGCCATCGCCAGTTTTGCATGCATTTTTAAATATATCTTGGTGATGAAGTATAGAACTGTAGCCAGTAAGTTCTGTCTCTACATTGCTGTATTTTTTGATCTCTGGTTTCTATATCTGGGTCTCACATAGTCAGTGGTCACGGCATGGTAGGCACGGGTTATGAATATTTCTTTGTCTTCTGTCCTCTGCAGGCCTTGTTTGTGTTCTGTGGGCTCATCACAGGCTGCTATTGCTGCTGCTGTCTGTGCTGCTGCTGTAATTGTTGCTGTGGGAAGTGTAAACCCAAACCTCCCGAAGGTGAAGAGCAGGAATACTACGTCTCGCCAGAGGACTTGGAGGCACAGTTGCAGTCAGACGAAAGGGGTAGGTAAAAACAGGGTGAGATTTCCAGAATGACCCTCACTCTCTGAGCGAGTGCTCAACGTGCTGGTTAAGGAGCAGCGCTTGCTTTGCAGAGACCAGCCCAGGTCTTGGATTGTAGATGATGGTGAGGGAATACTTCAGGCGCAAGAGTTATGTGGGTAACGTTAACACTGGAGATGAGAGTTGCTGAAAACTCGTGGAGGGTCTTCATCGAAGTTGGGGTCGGCTTCAGAGCCGCAGGTCGCCATCATTTGGCTTCCTTCCCATGTCGCTGGAGTAACGTTACCAGGCAGACACGTGATTCCAGAAAAGGGGCTCTCTTACCCCAAAGGATGGGGGGTGCCAAGGCAGTTTTGTTAACGGCGTCAGGTGTGAAGGAAATGGGACTGCTACCCTAGTAGCTATGCCTCATGCTGTTCGTGAAGATACAACGCTATTTCTGTAGAATTAAGCTGATCATTTAAAAAATTGTAGAGCCTTGGCTGTGCTCCAATCGTGTTTTTAATGGGCATTGCTGAACAGTGGGCGAGGATCAGCTGCTCTTACGTGAAGAGGGAAATAGAATAAGTGTTCCACATGTGGACTTGAGTCGGATGGACTTGAGTTGGATGGTATTGCGTGCAGACTGGAAAACAGGGAGTTACCATCGTGCAGTGTAAAATTGTGTCACCGAAGTGTTGTAGGGAGATGTAACTTATGCCTACCAAAACACGCAACGCTGGGTTTTCCCCCTGGTGTGCTAAGCCTTTTGTCTCGTTTTTCAGAGGCCTCAGACGCACCGATCGTGATACAGCCAGCATCAGCCACAGAGACGACCCAACTCACAGCTGACTCTCACCCCAGCTACCACACCGATGGATTTAATTAAGTTAAGGAAATACTGTAATTAGAATGGATTAAAAAAAAAAACAAAACCATGGCCAACTCAACACTAGAATCATGAACATTAGAAGTAGAGAATGGGGAGGGGGAATAATTCTGCCACAGTGAGAAGGCAGCTTTCCACCTGCCGAAAATATTTTGTAATCCCTTCAGCCTTTTGTCACCTTTCAGTGTCGTATCTTGATGATACGTGAAGTGCTGTAGCATGCAGTATTTAAAGCAGTTTAGCTACGGTCTTATTTGTTTCTGGGTTTTGGGTTTGTTTTTTTTTCCCCCCCTCTGTTATTTTTATAGCATGTATGGAGTTACGTTACATGTCTGTGGTGTGATGTATTGAGTTGTCACGATGTCAGTGTGATGGAGACATTCTGCATTTTAAGCAGTGGTACTGGCCTAAAAATGAGATCTAAAAAGAAAAAGTTTCACAGAAGCCACCATTCTTCCATACAGCTGAGCTGTTGAAGACCCTTAAAAGTTCAGGATTTTCATTTGAGTGCAACAAACCAATTCTTTTATTCCTCCTCCTATTCCTCGTTGTTGTCTAAGCAAGTTTACAAAGCCAAGAACCAAAAAAAAGCCAGTCCTGCAGAGCTGGAATTCTCTTTAATGCTGGTTTTCAGCTTAAATAAATCTACCTTGAAACATAAGAAGGGAGAGTTTCCACTCATTGCACAGCAAATTGATGAACAGCTCTTCAAGTGAAGGGCGCTCTCCAGTGACAGTGTAGCCGCAAGCTGTAGTTTGTCACCAAACCTACTGTGAACGGGCTTGTTTGGTGGTGGCGCTGGGATTGTAACTTCTGGCACAATTCTGGTTTGGTTCGAGTTCAGTTGTTTTCCTGAAATGCTAGAGACCAAATAGTGCAGCTTTTTTTGGATGCATGAGAATCTTAAAGTGAAACTGGCTAATTGGTCTTCACTGAGCCAAGTGGGTAAACGCAGGCAGTAGGCAACAGGATAAATGTTTTAAAAAAAAATAAAATAAAATTGGTTTTTAAAAATTGTTCTAATAATCTGAGGTTCTAATAGACAAATGGGGTTTTACGTGTCTCTCTTGAAAGCTTTGATAATACACTAGCCCTTTAATTTTCTCATGACCATCTTTGTGGAGCACCTAACTGGCTCGGTCAGGACACCGTTGTGTTTCTCTTGTATAATTTGCACATTGTCTTGCATTTAGACTTGTTTACGCCGGTGTTTCTCTTGTCCTCAGAACAGCTATGGGGAGACCATTGAAAGGTTTCCTGTATATTTTGAAACCAAATCATGTTTGAATACCGTTCTAGAAACTGGTTTATTGAGATTTAACTGTTAAAAAAAAAAACCCCGGCGTTTGAGGCAGCTGCTGAATCGCTGGTGTGTTTTGTTGTTAACAATCTTGCTTTGGATGATAACGGATCTAGAACAGCGACCAGAGAGCCAAGGCACTTTGGGCGGTGAATTACAGCCTCTTTAATTTTGATCTTTGTGGTTTCATATCACAATGCCTCTACTGTCCTCTGTATCCCCCGTCTCCCCTTTTCATTTTTCACCTATTTCGGTCGAGAGGCTATTTACAGCCTTCCCCCCGGTGTTTGCTTTGAAGGTCTTTCGTGCTGCTCTGTCACAAGATCCAGGTGTTACTTTTGAACGGGGTGAAGCACTGTAAGAAAACCATCAGAAAACGAAGGTGACTCTCCTGCTGGCGAACCGTTCCGAATATATTTTTCACGTTACCTTTGCATGAGCTGAAAATGATGGAGCACATAAAAAATCGGACGTGAAACCGCGTTAAACGTGCTGGGTAGGAGAAAATGTCCTTAACGCGGGCGCAATGCTGAGCGAGGGATGTTTGCAAAACCAGGCTTCCCTGGAGCTGTTGGCACACGCCCGTGTTTGTGGCTGGCACGTGAGCTGGTTGCAAATAAGCATGCTTGTGATGCCAGGTCAGGCCCCAAAAACTCAATAAGAAACGTTACTTTTGATGAACTGGCTAGGGTTCAGCGGTCGTTCCTTCCTCGTCGATAATCCTTATAGACCTGAAACGTGGTGGTTCACTGGAAGATACTTTTAACTTCTTCTGTCTGGAAAACTCTCTCGGGTGGCCTTGAGGACAGTCGTGTCAGATCTGGCTTGAGGTCCTTATTTAATTAAAGTCTTTGCTTGACCCCTTGGAATGAAAAGTAATTTTTAGGCTTAAAAAAATGTCACATTGGCTGCCCTTGTAGATTCTGCCTAGAGCCCGTTCTCGATGTTGGATTGCACGCTGGGATATGCTTGAATATCTGCATTCCCCTAAAAACTCACTGGTTGAAATTGGCTTTGTCTGTGCAAATTATGTTCTGGGTAAAAAAACCAACCAAACAAAAAAACCCAGGGTTTTTTTGGCTTTGTAAATGAGCGTAGCTGGTCAGGGTGACTGGGCAGAATGAGGCAAAGGCTGTTTCCCTCTTGCTATGGTTTGTCACGCTCCGTGTTCATCTCGGTGGGGAACGCAAAGCCGATTTCGATGTTAATTTGGAATAATTTCTTAACCCCTCTGGGCTACGTCCACTCAACTAGAAAGGCTGGCGGGAGGTTGTGGCTCCGGGGAGGTGAGTAACGCACCTGGAGCTGCTCCGCGGGCTCCGGACGCCGGAACCGAAATCTGGGCAGCAAATGAGGATCGGAGGCGATAGCGTCACCCGTGTTTCGCGCTGCTTGGGAAGAGATGACGCCCGGGATGAATTTGCTGGTTTAGTTCTTCGCTTAGCGAGGCGTGGCTTTGAGAGAGGCTGCTGTCCTTTCAGCTCTGCCCGCGGGTGGTGTGCGAACAGTAAATCAGTCTGTCTGCCGGAACGGGCCGCAATGATGTGCTGGATGCTCCAAGGGAAACTACTCCGAGATCCCAGTTACAGGGAATGATTGGAAAACACAGGTTTAGATGAATATTCACGGGTTTTGAAACTCTTTTAAGCTTGCCCACGTTACTCTGTAACCTCTGAATTTAAGATGCTTGTGTACTAATGTAGTTCTTCTTGAACTATAGAAGAAAGTTGCCTAAACATTGCTGCTTTAAAACAAAACTTGTGTAATTGGAAGATAAGCAGGTTAATGCCCGCCTCGTTTTCTGCTCTCGTAGGTGAGGTACGAGAGTGTCCCGGGCTCTAACGTGGGCTGCACTTCGCAGTGGCCAAGCTGAATCCTAGCAAATGCAAAGTTGTGTTGGAGATAGCGGTGAAAAATCTGGTGCGGAAGATCGCTCAGGAGTTGGGGGCTTGGGCAGATGGAGCCGCAGCCTCCCCGCCGAGCTGCGACAGCGCAGCCTTGCGGGCGCTGCAGCCCCGTACCCCGCTTACGTGCAGGATGTTTCCTTCCAAAATCCAGCCCGAGCACTGTTGATCTCTGTTCAGCCTTTGCCAGAGTTCAAACTTGAGGTTTGATTTTTGGGGGGTTTTGTTGGCTGTTTTGATTTTTTTTTTTTTCTCGTTCTTGCAAGCTGTATCATTTTTTTTTTTACAAGTTGCCCGAGACCTCCGCTTCGGTAGCTTGGCCGCCTCCATCTCGCTCATCCAACAACCTCTTCAGCGCCCATTTTCTTAGCGCTCGTAGCTCCTCCTGACGAGGAGGGGTACCGGGGAGAATCCGATCGGGAGAGCTTCCGCCGGCTGGTGTTAAGGACTTGATTCCTGAGCTGCGTTGCGTGGAGAGCCGCCCATAGCTCCGGGTGAGTAGGGAGAGCGGCTGCCTCGCTGCGGAGAGCGCTCGGGTGCCTGCCCTCCCTCCTGGCCGCCGCCGAGGAGGAGGTGGTGCTGGACCTGCGGCGCCCCGTCCGCCCTGGGGACGGGGGGGGATCCCCAACGCACTGTAGTACAAGTTGCACACTTCACTTGAAGTGAACGAAGGGGCATTGCGCCCGTTAAATGCCAGTTGCATTTTTGTTAGTGATGTCTGTAGGAAACCCTTAAATATTTATCTGTATATAAATTTGTTTCTGTAAACCTCGGTGGCGTCTGGTAGGGTGTAGATTTCTGCCGATTCCACGCAGCGATGTTTTAGAGCCACGATACCTTTTTAGTCTTAATTTTAGATTTGTAATATTTTTTTTTTTTTTAAAACTGCTTTAGATATTAGTGCTCATAGCATTGGGAGAACGTGATGCCCTGCGAGGTTTGGGTGGGCGCAGCCTGCGGGGCTGAACGGAAGCAGCTGCCGAGGAGGAAGGCTCGAGGAGCGCGGTGCCGAGAAGCACCCGGTGCCGCAGGCGGGGGAGTGCAGTTCTCAAGCCCCTTCGTGTCAGCCTATAAACACCACAGGTGTAAGCAGGGCAGGAGCCCGACCGAGAAGATATTCCTGTCCCATCAACAGAGTGTTGTGCGGTGTAGAGGGACACCGGCGTGCTTTTGGGGGGGGGTTACAGCAGAGCATCTGTGCTGTACGTGCTCCGGGAGGAGAGCTGCCCGCTTTTCTCAACTGCTTGGTGCCCTTGGTCTGTCCGGTGCCCTTCGGTGTTCTCCCGATAGTTGAGGAAATGCCTCTGCGCTGCAGGTTTTCCTACCCGGTGCCACTGGATATTGGCGTCATGTTTAACAGGAGACTCTTGCAAGGTGGCCAGGGAGGCTTTTGCAGCCCCCACCTCGTGTTAATAATCCTGGATGCTGTTAAATACGCATTAATCTTCGAGCACTGAAACGTAACCCCCCCCCCAGTACCAAGTGTTCATAGTGTAAGGTCGGTATAAACTTAACACGCTTAATTATTTGATGCCGCTTCTCTGTATTATAGTGGAAATCATCTAGTTCGTAGTGTGTCATTGCACCAACAACTGCTTAACATACCTGGAAAGAAACGTAACCCATAGCTAACGAGGTGGCGGGAGATTTGTCGGTGTTCAAGTCCTGCAAGAGCCGTGGGTGCTTCGTGTCCTGCGCTGGGGGGCTTACGGGCTCTCTGGGACTCGGCGGGGCTGAAACTCCCGTGTCCTGCCCAGAAGACGCTTGCTTTGCGAGAGGAGACCGCGCGAGGGAAGCTGTCCGCCTTTGACGCTCGCACAAGCCAAACTCTCTAAATCTGGAAGACAAACCCTCATTTGGAAATGAGACGCCGACGTTACGTGCCCAGTTCATTTTGTTCAAAGGGTGTAGATGCTGGGAATTTCTGGGGGTTATTTATATATATATATATGTATATGTATAGAGGAAGCTCTTCTATAAAATGGCCATTCCTTCTCGAGTGCTGTCGTCGTCTCCGCTCCCTTTCCCCACAGCCAGCCGGCTGGGCGTGCTCTTGCGGTCTGCGAGCGGTTGCTTGTCATGCCCTTCCAAAAATTTGAACGATTTACTTGAATTCCGCGAGCGACCCCTTGTCCCCAGCCCCTGCGGCCGGAGCTGGGCTCTGCCCGCTCCAGCTTTCCTTTGGAGGAAGGGAAGCCCAGTGATGGCGAGGAGGGCAAGGGGCCGGCTCTGGAGTGACTTGGACTTGTGCGGGCTGGTACGTGGGGTGTTTTCAATGCGGTCGATGCGCTCGTGGCTAGAGGTGTGTCATCGAACCTGTGGGTTTGGGTTGTTTTCCTCAGTGTTCACCACGTTGTACTCTCCAAAGTGGGACTGGGTGAGCTCACGGAGCAAGGCCCAAACGTGCGCCGTAGGCTTTGGATTGCAGCGTCATGTGTGTGTATGTATGTATATATGCACATATGTATATATTTATACAACAGGCGTGCACCTGGTACTTGCTGCTGCTTTTTCTTTGGTGGTAAAAACGTGAAATTTGGCTCAAAGTAACTGCTGTGAGCTCTCAGCCAGGCAAGCGGGAGGTGTGGGTGTCGGGGGTCCAGCACCGCGCTTTCTCCTTCCAGCTGCAGGGAAAACAAAGCCCCAAGCAAACGAGATCCGTCGGGTTACACGGCCGGCTGAGGGGAGCGGTGGAAGGCTCCTGTGTATAAATAAAGGGGTGGCGCAAGCGGGAGAGCTGCGCTGTGTGAAAGGGAAAAGCGTTTTCCTCCTCCCTGGGCCTTCCCTCCTCGCTCCGCGGAGCTTCCGCTTGAACGACGAGGCCTCTTCGCGCGGTCCGCTCTGGCTTCTCCATTCCCCGTGCTTGCAGGTTGGATTCGTAAGGACTCGGGAGTGACTGCAAGGCATAAAACTGAAGCTGGGCGCTGACCTGCGCAAAGGCACGGCCCTCGCGGCCAGCGGACCCGTGGCTGGGGCCCGCGGCTGGCCCTCCTCCGGCCTTTTCCTTCCAGGGGCTGCTGCCTGGCGTGAAAACACCGGGGGTTCCCGCTTCACGGCCGAAACGGGGGGAGAGCGAGGGGATTCCCTTCCCGCTTTC
>NW_009259033.1:239720-240818 GCF_000687185.1 Egretta garzetta | reverse complement strand
TCCGCGCTCGCGTGGCTCGGCAGATGCGGTGTCCCCGTGGCTGCTCCTGCCCCCGGGTTTTGGGAGCCCCAGGGCGATAGCGGGGTCTGTCCATTAAAGAAAAAAAGGAGAGAAAAAAAAAAAAAGAAAAAAAAAGGAAAAAAAAAAATAAAACCAACCAAAAAAACCAAACCACAATCGAAATATAAATGCATCTGAAAAGCAATTATAATATAGACATATATATATTTTGTTATGTTACTAAAGGACCATACTTTGAATCGTATGTAAGTAGCCGTGGCTGTCTGACCTTCGTGGATTGTAACACTCGATACTACTGAGCTCCTGTACATACGCGCAGTTAGGGCAGAAGGAATTATTTTCTGTTTTAGCATGATACTTTGTGTATTGTATGTCTGAATATAAACTAAAAAATAAAGATCGCTAAGTTATCGGAGACCACTGTTGTAAAATAAATGTTTTCAACGCAGAAACGCGCCGTCGGCTTTTTCTTTCCTGACCCGCGGGAGGACAGGCGGGGACGCGGGAGAGGGGTCCTGGCTGCCGCGGGGCCGGGTGGGGATGGACGCAGGGTCCCTGCCACCGGGACCCCAATGGGACCCCAACGGGACCCTGCCACCGGGACCCCAACGGGACCATTCAAGGCCGAAGACCCTCACACCACGCTGGCTGCTGGCAGGTATTTGGGGCGTAAACCCAAGTTCCAGGCACTGTGGGAAGCGATTGCTGGGGAAGGGGCCGCCTGCTGCGGCCCCGGTGGGGGTCGGTCTGTTTGCAGTGAAGTACCCGGTGTGGAGGCCGGGTGAGCTCCTGGTGGTGCCAGGGGAGAGACAGAAGTGAAGACGAGCGAAAGCTGCGCCGAAGGCTGCTGCGGGGCTTCTTTCCGAGCCAAGGCGGGGAGTAGGGCAACATCGATCCAGGTCCCATGCCTGGGTCTGCGGAGGGGGAAGGGCTGCCCTCGCTGCAAGGGGGCACCAGCGGCTTCCATCACCCGTGCGGCTTCCCCGGGGTCGGCCGTGGTGAAGAGGCTCGTTCTGTGTTCGATGGAAATCCGCTGGAAGGAGGTAAGTGCAGAATTGTGACACTTCAACTCGGCGC
>NW_009259033.1:236514-237374 GCF_000687185.1 Egretta garzetta | reverse complement strand
CTGATGCCGGATCCCTCACGGGGCAGGAGCCACCAGCGCCCACCAAGCCCCGGTCCCCAGCGCAGCACCCCAGAGAGAAACGTCCCCTACACCCCCTGCGGAGGGACCCCCATGCCTGGCTGTCCCCCGCTCCTGTCCCGGGCCACCCCCAAGCGCTCGTCCTGCCTTAGGCTGCTGCTGGCACCCAGCAAGCAGCAGAAATCCTCCTCTTCCTCTTCTTTCTCCTCTTCCTCCTCCTGCCAGGTCTGGGGTCCTCAGCTCAGCCCCCCCCTCCTGCCCCAGCAAGGCCCCAGAAAGGGTTAAAAGTTCTTGTGAGCCACCCGGCTCCCTCAGGCTGTGTGTAATCGCCTCTGCTTTAACAAACTGTTCCTCCCTTTCCTTGCAGTAATTACCGCTTTTATGGATTCCTTGCCTTTTCTTCATAATGGGGGAAAATGCACCTTTACAGAAAAAAAACCCCAAAACCCCAACCAGCCCAGCCCAGTGCCATCACGGTGCATTAACGGCACGAGGAGAAGCTTTGGTCCACGTAAACACCAGCTTCAGAGGAGAGCAAACTTGGCTGGAGAGCCCCAGGATCTGCTCTCCGGGATATTTTTGGTTGCCGGCACCGGAACTGCTGCTAGCGCAGCCCTGGAAGGAGGATGAGGAGGATGAGGGAGCTCCGGGTCCCTGTGGGATGCTGGTGTTTGGCTGCATGGGCGATGGTGATCATTTGTGGGTGACGGCAATGGGCTGGTGGGTGACGGTGATGGGCTCGTGGGTGATGCTCGGTACCCAGGGTTGCCGCGACGTCGGTACATCGCAGCGTTCCCAAACCTTGCGTCTGCAAAATGGGATGGATCCAGAGGTGGGGGCGG
>NW_009259033.1:230258-232114 GCF_000687185.1 Egretta garzetta | reverse complement strand
CTGCCCCGCAGCAGCAGCACTGGGGAGGGCCAGGGGCTGCGGCAGGGGCAGAGCTGCAGCGGCCGGGGCTGATGCCCGGAGCATCACCCGGGGGGCTTCGGGGGCCACCCCGGCTCGGGAGGAGCGAGCCAGTGGCTCTGGGCAGGGAGAGCTGCTCCTGCACTGATGCCCTCACCGCGGGCGTGGGGATGCAGCTCGGTTCATCTCTTACCCCCATGGCCAGCACTGGGGCTGGTAACGCGATAAACCATTTTTCTTTCGGTCCGCGTGCCTTAGGCTTAGTCATTTAATTGTAGGAAAGACAGCGAATCCGACAAGTGCGTCTTGTACTCGTGTTTTATTTAGGAAGCTCAACTTGGAAAATTTAAAAAAATACATTTTTTTTTTTTTTTTTCCTGCTCCCTTCATAAATTACTGACACATCCCGCGCTGAGGGGCCCTGCGCGCTGCCTGGGGATTCATTATCGTCACTTTTAGGGATGTCACTGTCTCTTCCTCTAGTCAGGAGTGCGAGGAGCGACGTGGTAATGATGCTTTCAGGGATGCCAAATTCACCCCGCGGCTGCGCTCGTTGGCTCGCGGAGGCACGGATCCGGCGGCCTCGCAGCTGGTGGGAGTCAGAGAGGCTCCTAATTAGGCGCTTTTAGCACACGGAGCCTTCTGTCTCGTGAACAGCAAGCCGCACGCGGCAGCCGCCGCTTCGCCGACCATGACAGCTTCGGCGCTAAAGCGTGGCCGAGCTTCCAGCAGCTTCTCCTGAGGGTGGGATTTGCCGGCCACTTCCCACCCTTTGCTCCGTGGGGGCTGGCACCCGCACCCCGGTCCTTCCCCGTGCTCACAAACGGCCGTGCCAGGGTTCACCCTGTCGGCCGGGGTGCCGGCGGGGGCCGGCGCTGCCCGTCCCGCTCTGGAGAAGGCGTCTCATGGGCTGACGAACCTGAGATTGACCCTTAAGTTTCACCATTCTCAGGTTAGACAGTCCTCGAGGTGCCCCTCGCTTGGGCAGCCGCCGAACCCCATGCGCCGTGCCCCACATCCCGCACCCCACGTCCCACATCCCATGTCCCATGCCCCACATCCCGCACCCCACGTCCCACGTCCCATGTCCCGTGCCCCATGCCATGCGCTCGCCCAGATCCCCCCCGCCAGACCCCACGGAGGCTGCTCTCCCTCTGTGCTTTCCCCTTCCTTTTCCTTCCCACCCACTGCACGTTGCCGGGTCCGGGCTCGCGGCAGCACCCTGGACTGTTTCTGGGCTCAGCACCCCAAAGCGGGCGCTGAGAGGGGCAGGAGGAGGGACGCGTCCCTGGGCTGGGGACATGCAGCCGTGGGCCAGCTGAAGGGCCGTGCCCGTGGGTTTAACAGCCAGCGCTGGATGGCTTTTGTCTGCCTTTTTGGGTGGTGCTGGGACTCTGGTTTTACAGTGGGGTTGCCTGTGGGACCGACCCGATCCTCCTAACACCCCCAGCCACCCGGCCCTGCATGCTCCCGCGTGGGCTTTGAGTCGCTTGGTTGAAATCCCCACCCGAGCCAAGCAGCAGCAGCACGTGGGCATCCACGGATTCAAACCGGAGCGGCCAAAGGGCTTTGCTCCTGCAAGGAACTGGTTGTGGCCCTGCAGATATCGCAACCGCAAAGCGCAGGGCTCGTGCTGTGCCTTCGAGGTTTGTCCCTCTCCAGCCACCGACGGATTCAAACCGGAGCGGCCAAAGGGCTTTGCTCCTGCAAGGAACTGGTTGTGGCCCTGCAGATATCGCAACTGCAAAGCGCAGGGCTCGTGCCGTGCGGTCAAGGCTTGTCCCTCTCCAGCCACCGAGGAGAATGGCAGGGGGGGGGCCCGGGGGCCCGCGGGGGGG
>NW_009259033.1:229935-230226 GCF_000687185.1 Egretta garzetta | reverse complement strand
ACGGCCACCAGACGGTGGCAGGGGCTGTGACCCCACAGCAGCTGGGCTCTGCCCGTGGTCTTGTCTTCAGCGGTGGAGGAAAACTTTGCCCTTAACCTTGAAGGGAGCAGGGAGGAGGGCAACCATGTGAGCATGGGCCCTTTGAAATCCTGGCCCTACTTCTGCGTGGGTTCTTTTGGGGGGTTATTTTTAAAAGAAAGGAGGTGCATGCCCGGGTGCGCTACGGCCTCTTGGTAGGCACACGATGGGGGACTGTACGGAGCGGGGAGGCTGCGTGCCCTCTTTGAACGG
>NW_009259033.1:229421-229858 GCF_000687185.1 Egretta garzetta | reverse complement strand
TTGTGAGGCACACGATGGGGGACTGTACGGAGCCGGAAGCCTGCGTGCCTGCTTGAACAGGCATCGGCTGCATTTCAAGACGCGTGATGAGTTGCGGATGGTCTCAGGGAGGGAGCACGTAGAGCAGCCTGGCTCCCCTGCTGCAGAGGGCTGCGTCTGGAGGGGCCGAAATCACCCAGCACTGGTGTAAAACCAGGGCACCGGGGCTCAGGGCTGCCGTGCCCCGGGCTGGGAGCGTGCAGAACCACCCGTGGGGCTGCAGGGGACCAAAAGAGCATGGGGCTCTGCTCCAGGCTATCACACAGCGCGTTGCACCCCTGCAACCCAAAAATCAAGCAGGACCTGGGGCAAATCTGACCCTGCAAGTCCCCCCTCCTCCAGCTGCGGGGTGCTGGGGGGGAGCCAGCAGGCGCCGTGTCCCTGCGGAGAGCCGCGGG
>NW_009259033.1:226407-228582 GCF_000687185.1 Egretta garzetta | reverse complement strand
CGGCGGAAGGGCCGTGCCCGTGGGTTTAACAGCCAGCGCTGGATGGCTTTTGTCTGCCTTTTTGGGTGGTGCTGGGACTCTGGTTTTACAGTGGGGTTGCCTGTGGGACCGACCCGATCCTCCTAACACCCCCAGCCACCCGGCCCTGCATGCTCCCGCGTGGGCTTTGAGTCGCTTGGTTGAAATCCCCACCCGAGCCAAGCTGCAGCAGCACGTGGGCATCCACGGATTCAAACCGGAGCGGCCAAAGGGCTTTGCTCCTGCAAGGAACTGGTTGTGGCCCTGCAGATATCGCAACCGCAAAGCGCAGGGCTCGTGCCACAGCAGCTGGGCTCTGCCCGTGGTCTTGTCTTCAGCGGTGGAGGAAAACTTTGCCCTTAACCTTGAAGGGAGCAGGGAGGAGGGCAACCATGTGAGCATGGGCCCTTTGGACGGTGGCAGGGGCTGTGCCCCCCCAGCAGCCGGGCTCTGCCCACGGTCCTGTCTTCAGCGGTGGAGGAAAACTTTGCCCTTAACCTTGAAGGGAGCAGGGAGGAGGGCAACCATGTGAGCATGGGCCCTTTGAAATCCTGGCCCTACTTCTGCGTGGGTTCTTTTGGGGGGTTATTTTTAAAAGAAAGGAGGTGCATGCCCGGGTGCGCTATGGCCTCTTGGTAGGCACACGATGGGGGACTGTACGGAGCGGGAAGGCTGCGTGCCTGCTTGAACAGGCATCGGCTGCATTTCAAGACGCGTGATGAGTTGCGGATGGTCTCAGGGAGGGAGCACGTAGAGCAGCCTGGCTCCCCTGCTGCAGAGGGCTGCGTCTGGAGGGGCCGAAATCACCCAGCACTGGTGTAAAACCAGGGCACCGGGGCTCAGGGCTGCCGTGCCCCGGGCTGGGAGCGTGCAGAACCACCCGTGGGGCTGCAGGGGACCAAAAGAGCATGGGGCTCTGCTCCAGGCTATCACACAGCGCGTTGCACCCCTGCAACCCAAAAATCAAGCAGGACCTGGGGCAAATCTGACCCTGCAAGTCCCCCCTCCTCCAGCTGCGGGGTGCTGGGGGGGAGCCAGCAGGCGCCGTGTCCCTGCGGAGAGCAGCGGGTCCTGCTGGGGTGGGCTCGGGAGGGGTCTGGGCTCACCACGAGCTTAACTCTGCCTTAAGCATTTTTGAGAGCTGCCTGTTCCTGGACGCACCGCTAATGGAGAGGCTGCCTGCACCCCAGGAAATCCTCTAGCACCTCAATAACTTCAAATTGTCTTCGTGTCTAATGCACCTCCCTTGCTGCGATTCCTTGGTTGGAAGAGTGGATCTCCCTCCCCTCCGCAGCACCCACACCCGCGCTTGCAGGCGGCAGCGCCCATGCGAGCGGCAGAGCGTGTTTCTGCCCAGGCTGCCCTGGATTTTGAAATTCGGCAACACAAAAATCATCTGCCCATCTCTGCAGGTAACAGGGGTGGAGGGGGGTGTCCCGATTCAGCTTCCTACCGCTATGGAATGCTGAAAATTCCTTCCCTGGGGAAGGGGATCTCTGGCTGCCGTTTTTGGCAGCCTCATGGCAGAGTGATTTGCCCTAAGTGTGGAAAAACGAATGTTAAAAGCTCATCAGTTAAAACTATGAGCAAACTACAAAACCAAAGAGAAGGATTTTTCAAGTTCGGCACCGAGAAGCTCCGTGCAGGCGCGAGCGGGCCTAGGGAGCTGGCAGGAAAAGGCACAGAGGAACCCGTCATCCATTTTTAGCCCCTCTCTGGGTTCCTTGCTTCGTTTGGGTGCCAACACATTCCCACGTGCATGGCGTGCGCTGAGCCAGCCGCACCTCTGGGTACCCCATACGCAGCCAAGACTGTTTCAGTGGAGCGGCTCCGGATTTGCCCGGGAGCAAAGGAAGGAAAAATCTCACAGGCAGGAGCTAAGGGGATTGCGGAGCCACAGCACGGCTTTAGCTTCCCAGATACCTCTACTGGAAATCTGTGAGCGGCTTGGGGGGGGGGGGTTTAAGCTTCGCGTTATGGGCTTGCAAAGACCAGAAAAAGAGAAGGCGGCGAAGAGAATTAATTTCTCCAAGCAAGGTTAAGTTTTAGTAAGTTTGGGACAGAGCGATGAAGTAGTGGCAGGATCCTCCCGACCCCCCCTGCTGCAAGAAGGAGCCGAGCAGAAAAGGCCGTGAGGGCTTCCAAGAATAATGAGAA
>NW_009259033.1:222233-226377 GCF_000687185.1 Egretta garzetta | reverse complement strand
GGCCGGCTGCCCTGCGCCCGCTGCCCGGCCCCCTCTCTCCCGCTCTCCTCCACCCTGCCACCCCCACGCCGGCTTTTATGGCCTTTCTTGTCACTCGGCTGAGTTGAGCCGGGCTACAGCGAATTGCCACACTTTCTGCTGGCTTCCTGTTTGTTCACCGCGAGCGCCTGTGGTAAAATTTCCATTACACACTGGACAGACAGGGAGGCAAAGAGAAGTGAAGCAAAAAAAAAAAAAAAAAAAAAAAAAAAGAAAAAAAAAAAGAAAAGAAAAGAAAAAAAAAACCAACCAACCCTCTGTGTTCTAGTGGTTTTCTCGATTCATTTGAAAATGAGAAAGCGCCTGGCTGCTGTTAGACGGAGGGAGGCGGGAGGGATGCCCTGGCTGTGGGAGCTGCAGAGCATCCTCCGGTGCCTGGGTCCAGCCTGGGCACGAAGCTGCTCTGGGTTCTCCCCTCCCTGCCCCTGAGGGGATGGAGAGGTCCCGTTCCTCAGTTCCTCAAGCAGAAGACCCTCATTTCCGCCCCACTCACCAAAAAACGGGTGTTTCCTAAGCGCTGCCTCTCTGAACGGAGCCAGAGCACAAGGCAAAGCTCCGTCCTGCCCTGAGCGAAGGCTGTGCACGCGGCTGCATCCCCCTGCACGCTAAAGCCGCTCCAGCTCAGCCAGCAGATCCTCCATCGAGGCGAGACCCGGAGCGGGGAGCAGCTCCCACATCTCGTGACTCTGGGAGAGCAGATCTGGAGGGGGGTGATTTATTTCCATCCTTCATTAATCCTTGGCTCACCCAGAGGAGCTGTTTTGGCTGTAAAACAGAGGAAAACAAAGGGAAAGGTGGGAAACCGGCTGCCATGACGATATGGATGCTGCTGAAGGATCCAGGCACATCTGACGCAGCGTCCCTTGGTCCGGAGGGACACAGCACATTCCTGCGGGGCTGGGGCAGCGCGTGTATATGGAGCAAGCTGGGCTCCTCGCTGCCTCCGCACAGGGCAATTTCCATCGGCCGTTGCAGAGTCTCCGATAGCTCCTGGTCTGCTCCAGCTCATGTTTCTCCCTTGGCCCCACCAGTGCCCTGGGCTGTCCCCGTCTCCCCCTGCTTTAGAGGGTGTAAAACCTTCTGTGCTGAAATGGGGGCTGCACGGGTGAGCAGCGTTAACTGTGGAGGAAGGCAGGCTGGTGGCTCAAGGACCAGCGTTTGGTTTGCTACCTTGGATGGGACATCGCTTCCTCGGCGTCCCTTTCTAGGAGACCCCACATGACAGCAGAGGGGTTGTGGAGCTGCACCCCAGCTCTTCCCGAGCTCTGTGTGTAAACGCTTGTGCAACCCCTGGGCAAAGCTGCAACACCGGGAGTTGTCTGTGGCCCTGGGCACATGGAATCCCCGTGGTGGGAACCATCTACCAAACCTCCTCAGCCGCGGCACTCAGCCCGCGTGTCCCTCCACACCAGCAACGGCAGTGATGGGCGCGGGAAATGCGGCAGTACCAGCACTGGTGGTCGGTGCTGGCCATATGAAGGGTGTATTTAGCCAACCGAGTCACATCCTTTAAACATGGCTCAGAGTGGAGATCCCGGTGAGGGAGCAGCTCCGGGGTGCAGCAGGCTCGGGGCCCTGCTGCAGGGAGAGGACATCTCCATCTCTCCTCTGCCCGGGCTCGCCTGCTGTCCCGTGGGACGGGCACCCGCAGGGAGGCTGTGAGCCCCTCTCCTTCCCTGCCCTCGCAGTCTCACCTTTTGGGGCTCAGGTTTTTTTCCCCGTTTGTATCAGAGGAGGGAGTTACCCCAGCCCAGGCTGCTCGGGGACTACGTGGAACCGGTAACGAACTCAGCGTGGCTCAGCGAGCTGCTCGGAGAGGCTGCGCTGCCCAAACCCTCCTGTTCTCTTATCGCAGCTATTGTTCGCATGAGAAAGGAAGGGAGGGGGGCACTCGCACCTTCTTTGGGGTTTTTTTCTTCCAGTTTATTAGAAGCAGAGAAGGAATACTCGGTATCTGAGATTCCTCTGCTCTGACTGTTTTAATGCCTGTGCTTTTCCCAGAGCATGGCTGTCTCCAGCCGAGGTGCCCGATCTCGGCAGCGGCGGGGTGCACCCAGTGGATCCCAGAACGGCAGAGACCCGTGCCCTGGGCATGAGCCAGCCTGCAGGGAGCCCCACGCCTGCAGCCTGCACCCACGGGTGCTCCGCGCTAAACCTGCCCTTCCCCAGCACAGCTTGTGGGGCTGAATGTGGGAAAAAATGACCGTCGGGTAAATAACGTGACTCTCTCGATAGCTGCTGCCTTCCCCGCTGCGGTGTGCAAGCACGCTGCTGCTTTCGTACCTATGACTCTGCGAGTTATCATTAATGTAGCAATATTATTTCCAGTTAATGAATATAAAAAATGTTGCGGCAGCAAGGAAGATGGATGAAATAGCACAATTTTGCAAACGTATTTGCTGGGTGCTGGGAGATGAAACGGCATCTTGAAAAACTCCTGAAGCCCTTGCTGCTCCTTTTCAGGGATGTTGTGCCGAGTTGCAAGGCGTGCGGTAATTTCACTGGCTAACAAACCGTGCCGGACACGAGGGAGAAGGCGTAGGGAAGAAAGCCAGTTGAGCTTGGACTGGCTGCTAAAAGCTCCCAAATGCCTGCTTGCAAAACTCTGTGTCACCATCAACCTGACTCCCGCAGCCCCCAGCCCGCCGTGGCCAGGCCCCCCCAGTTGTGCAATGCGTGGAGCAGCCCCGGTCGGTAACGGATCCGCCGCGGTGGCTTGGCCATGGCAGAAATTTGGCTCTGAGCATTTCAGAAGCCAGGTCGTGCTCCCCACCTGCACAGCGAGAGGCCAGCGAGAGCATGGGGCAATTGCACAGCCCCGCTCTGAACACGGCCGAGACGTCTGCACCCGTGGGGCTCGTGAAGGATTGCCAAGGCAGGGAGAAGCTTCCCGAAGTGCCACACCATAAAATCCCAAATGCTGGAAGCTTGAGCCCGGGCATGGCGTCAGACCCCAGGTTTTTCCCGTGCTTTGAATCTTTTTACAGAACTCTTGGCCAACCCTTTCTCTTCTTGTTGCAATTATTCAAGTCTATGGGTTAATGGGGTCAAATGAGCCTTGCGCATGTTTGTTGAGGTTGGATGAAGTCTTTGAAATGTCTTTGATTCTTTATAAATGGCTCTGTGGTGAGCAAGCTTGACCAAGGAGTGCTTTCAGCAAGAGACGGCGTGAATTCAACTTAAGGTGTTGGTGAAAAAGTTTCCAGCAGCACCAGGTAAACACGTTGGTGCGTGCTGCGTCGGATGTATTGTCTGATGGCCGTCTCGAACAGCCCTCATACAACAGCTTAAAAATACCCCATTTTCCACTGCTGTTTTGATACCGACTTCTGAAAAACCACCTTTGTTCGCGGAGCCAGCGGTTGCTTGCAACCAATTTCCTCGTTTATAATACAGAGGAATTAAGAATTTTATAATTTTTTTTTTACAGTTGGCCAAGATTGTAACCTGCAGAGCTGTGGGATGGAGCTGCCAGGTCCAGAGAGCTGCTCCACCCAGACCTGGGTTCCGGGAGGTAGCGGCGAGGCTGTGGCTCGTGCTCGTCAGCGCAGCCCACTCCTGCAATGAATTGCCAAGTTCTCGGGTGGTGGGGCAAGCGTGCAGGTTGCAGCCCACAAGTTCTGCCTCTTTCTGTACAAATAGGAAACAAGGGGGTAGCAAGCCCGAAAGGAAAATGAGTCGTTTATTCTGACCTGATTGATCACCGGGTTGCTTTCCAGTTCCACCAAGCCACCGGACCTGGAGACGTGTCAGGCCGTTACGTCGGGCTGGCGACAAGGAGATTATTTCACCTGTTTCAAAGAAAAACAAGCCCATCTGCTGCAGAAAGAGACAATACAACCCAAAAGCTCTCCTCTGAGGTGCTCCTGCCTTGAAATGAAATAAGTTTTCTCTTTGATGGTCAAGCAGATATTGTTCTCTTTTTTTTGGGGTGGTTTTTTTTTCTTTTAACTGCTCCGATCTATTTTTAGTGACGAGGGGATGGTGTTCAAGAGTCTCTGCTGCTGGTCAGGCCAGCCGTGGTTTGTGTGGCTCTGGATGCTGGGCAGGAAGTCAAGCAAAGCTGGTCCTGGCACTGCGCTGGGTCTGTGCCGGGGTGGGACCC
>NW_009259033.1:221550-221998 GCF_000687185.1 Egretta garzetta | reverse complement strand
TCGCGTCTGCCCAGCAGTCTTTTGGGTGGCTCTGCATGCTGGGCAGGAAGTCAAGCAAAGCTGGTCCTTGCACTGCGCTGGGTCTGTGCCGGGGTGGGACCCCCACCATGGCAGGGGGAGCTGTAGCCGAGCCCGCTGGCACCTTGCGACAGCAATAAATGCCTTTGGGAGGGGTTTTTGGGCTACTTTAATGGGAGAGCTGGAAGTGTGGCATTGCCTGGGTGCGTAATGAGAAAAAAGGGGTATTCCTCCCCCATCCTTTTCTCCGATATCCCTATATTTTGGGAGGAGGCCGTGGGGGGAGCGGCTGTGGCTGCCCCAGGGGTGCCTGTCCTGCAAGATGTCCCCGTGTGGTGCATGGTCCTGGCTGGGCTGGTCAACAGAAGCAGCAAGCTGGAGCTGGAGCGGGGCGCGAGGGCGGCTGCCGCCCCTCCCGGGTCCGGGCTGG
>NW_009259033.1:215431-221417 GCF_000687185.1 Egretta garzetta | reverse complement strand
TTTTGGGGCTGGTGAGGAGAGCGGCGCGGCCAAGGGCTGCAGCAGTGGTGTGGGCAGCACCCGCTGCGATGCAGCCTCATAGCCTGGGTTGCCTAATAAAGCTTTAGATCAATATCTTGGCAAAAAAGAGTGGCTGGTTTTTTTTTTTGTTCTTGCTCTCACCGCCCCAGCCTGCGAGCGGCCAGCATGGCCGGCGCTGGGGAGCACGCATGCCTCCTGGCCGGGAGGGCAGAAAAGCTGAGGCGGGGAGGGGAGCTGCCTGCCTCCCACGCAGTGTTTCCGACGTGGCGTGTTTGCTGCCAGCAGTTTGTCACAAACAAAAGAAATTCAATCATCTTGTGTACTTGGTAATGGCGGGGTGGGGGGACAGGGGTCTGGCAGACTCTCTGGATCATGGCCACGGGAGGCTGAGGGGATCCGATGGAGGCCACCAGCCACAGCGTTTGCTGCTAAATTCGCCATCACCACCTCAAGCAGGGCGCGGAGAAGGAGGGGAGGGGAAGGCGCCATGTTTTCAAGTGGCGGGAGCAGCCCGTCCTGGGGGAAGTGTTGGTGCAGGCGCTTGGCTGGTTTGCTGAGGTAAAATATGGTTGCGTGGTGGCGAAACCCAGGTTGGCTGGGGGGAAATGCGGAGGCGCTGAGGGAAAATGCAGATCTGCTGGGGGAAAATGTGGTTCTGCTGAGGGAAAATGCAGATCTGCTGAGGAAAAACTGTGGAGCCGAGGAAAAACATGGACCTGCTGAGGAAAAATGTGGATCTGCTGAGGAAAAGTGCAGATCTTCTGAGGCAAAATAGGGATCTATTAAGGCAAAATGCAGATCTGCTGAGGAAAAACTGTGAAGCTGAGGAAAAACATGGACCTGCTGAGGAAAAATGTGGATCTGCTGAGGGAAAGTGCAGATCTTCTGAGGCAAAAATGTTGATAAATGCAGATCTGCTGAGGAAAAACTGTGAAGCTGAGGAAAAACATGGACCTGCTGAGGAAAAATGTGGATCTGCTGAGGAAAAGTGCAGATCTTCTGAGGCAAAATAGGGATCTATTAAGGCAAAATGCAGATCTGCTGAGGAAAAACTGTGAAGCTGAGGAAAAACATGGACCTGCTGAGGAAAAATGTGGATCTGCTGAGGAAAAGTGCAGATCTTCTGAGGCAAAATAGGGATCTATTAAGGCAAAATGCAGATCTGCTGAGGAAAAACTGTGAAGCTGAGGAAAAACATGGACCTGCTGAGGAAAAATGTGGATCTGCTGAGGAAAAGTGCAGATCTTCTGAGGCAAAATAGGGATCTATTAAGGCAAAATGCAGATCTGCTGAGGAAAAACTGTGAAGCTGAGGAAAAACATGGACCTGCTGAGGAAAAATGTGGATCTGCTGAGGAAAAGTGCAGATCTTCTGAGGCAAAATAGGGATCTATTAAGGCAAAATGCAGATCTGCTGAGGAAAAACTGTGAAGCTGAGGAAAAACATGGACCTGCTGAGGAAAAATGTGGATCTGCTGAGGAAAAGTGCAGATCTTCTGAGGCAAAATAGGGATCTATTAAGGCAAAATGCAGATCTGCTGAGGAAAAACTGTGAAGCTGAGGAAAAACATGGACCTGCTGAGGAAAAATGTGGATCTGCTGAGGAAAAGTGCAGATCTTCTGAGGCAAAATAGGGATCTATTAAGGCAAAATGCAGATCTGCTGAGGAAAAACTGTGAAGCTGAGGAAAAACATGGACCTGCTGAGGAAAAATGTGGATCTGCTGAGGAAAAGTGCAGATCTTCTGAGGCAAAATAGGGATCTATTAAGGCAAAATGCAGATCTGCTGAGGAAAAACTGTGAAGCTGAGGAAAAACATGGACCTGCTGAGGAAAAATGTGGATCTGCTGAGGAAAAGTGCAGATCTTCTGAGGCAAAATAGGGATCTATTAAGGCAAAATGCAGATCTGCTGAGGAAAAACTGTGAAGCTGAGGAAAAACATGGACCTGCTGAGGAAAAATGTGGATCTGCTGAGGAAAAGTGCAGATCTTCTGAGGCAAAATAGGGATCTATTAAGGCAAAATGCAGATCTGCTGAGGAAAAACTGTGAAGCTGAGGAAAAACATGGACCTGCTGAGGAAAAATGTGGATCTGCTGAGGGAAAGTGCAGATCTTCTGAGGCAAAAATGTTGATCTGAGGAAAAACATGGACCTGCTGAGGAAAAATGCAGATATTCCGAGGAAAATGAGGGATGTACTGGGTTAAAAGCAAGGACTGCCCTGGATGCAAAAGTCTCCGGGACCTTTGGGCTGTGTGGTCCCTGCGGCCATGCCTATGGGACAAGGTGTGGGGGTCACTCGGACCTTAATGCTGTCCAGCGAGGGCCATGCCACACTCTGCTGTTCCATCATGGGTGTGCCAGCCACCGGCCATGGGTGCTGGGGACCAGCTGGGTGCGTGGGTGGCATTCAGCAGCCTGGAAGTGCTGCAAAACAAGCCGTGGCTGGCTGAGGCTCTAGTGATGCCTCCTCCTCCTCCTCCTCCTCCCCACACCCCTCACACATCAATTTTTGTCTTCCCCTCCCATGGCTGAGTGTCCTACAGCTGCTGTCTGTGCCCATCACAGCCTCATCAGGGCTGTGGTAGGGACCATGGGTGCAGGACACCCTCTGATGCTCTACATGGTGGGTCACAACCGCATTGCGGACAGTTCTTCTCCATCCACATGCCTCCCTGGGACACCTCCTACGTGTTGCCCATCAAGGGCTGTTATCAGGGGCACAGAGGCAACCATGATGCTTCAAGGAGGTTGGGTGCATGGATTGGGATGAAGGATGCTGAGGGAGAGGTGGTGCTTTCCCCCCACCCCTGCCAAGGAAGTGTTGTGGGATCTCCACCTGCCATGGTGGACCTGGGGGGCAAACCCACAAGACCACAGGTGGTCTTGTCTCCTTCAAGGAGGTCAACGGCGCTGGCTTAAGCACGGTCTGCTGGGGCTTGATGCGTGAAGGATGATGGCGGCATTCATTCATAGGGTTGAGCATGGTCTAGGAAGAAGACACCGGGCTCCTCCAGCACCGGGCTCCTGCGCTGGTGGCTGCAGCCCAGAGGAAGGATGCTGGGTGCAGACACGGTCCTCCATGGGCCTGGTGATGCTGCTGTCCCTTGTCCCACCGCTGCTCACCTGGTACCCCTGCCAAAAAAACCCCGCGTCTGCCTGTCCTCCTGTGTTTGTGCTTATGAGCTCTCCTTCCACCTACGCAAGGAGCTATTTTTAGCAGACACTAATCAAGTGTCAGTGCTGGCTCTGAGCGTGGCTTTCAAGCCGAGGGCTCATGCTTTCGCCGAGCGCTTGCAGGAACTCAGGCACATGTTTCTTTTAAATTCGGTTGAGAATTTATACAACATGGCACAGAGCGGTGGCAGTTATTTCAGGCTCATCACACCTGAGCCCACACGGAGTTATCACCTGGTGACTCTCCATTTCGGCAAGGGCCTGGCAGAACATCCCCCTCCTGGCCCCGCTCTCCTCGCTGCTGTGCCGAACCCCTCAGGAGCCGTCTCTGAGCCAGGGACACCCTGCCAAGGGGTAGGTTTGCTCCTCTTGGCCCCATCTATCTCCAGCATGAGGATGTTGCGTTGGTGCTTTGAATCATTCAGGAAAGGAAAATACTCTGTGTTCAGCCACAGGGGTCACAACCACCTCTGACTAAACCCACCTCGTGGGGCTGGCCGGCTCCCCTTCCGCTGAGGTTGCTCTGGCCTGCTAACAGCTTCCTGCAGGCCGTTAGGAGCCCTGCTCCCCACCATGCCGCCCGCAGCTCTGATTCACCACGAGCAAAACGGTGTTCGGGTGAGCTGTGTTTCGCTTCGGCTGCTGAACTGAAACAGGGGCTTGGTGCTTCTGTAGCTAAAGCGTGATGTGATTCGAGCTGAACTTCAGCTTCCGTGTAGGCACCAAGAACGGCCTCTCCTCTGGTACCAACCCTTCGCTTGGACCTAGAACATGGCAGCACCTCCCTGGCGCACAGCAGCCAGAGGTGGGAGCTGGGGAATAGGAGCGGAGCGGTGGGTTTTAATCCTGCTCACAGCTCTGCGGTGGGCAGGAGACCTTGGTTTGAGGGGGGTTACGCTGTCCTTGCAGAGAGAGCGCATCCCGTAGGGCTCTCCCTGGGCTGTAAGAGCTTCAGTGTTCGCCTGAAGAGAAACAACCATCACCCACCTGTAACCAGCACAAAGACAGAGCCGTAACAGCCGCCCCACGGCTGCGGGGGCAGCCTGCTCCCCAACAGCGGGGTCTCTACCTCCCACCGCCGCTTGCAGCACCTCCCCTCCCAGGGCAGCCATCCCGAAGGATGGCGAATCCTTCAGGGCACCCCTGGGGAGTCACAAAGAATGGCTCCGTTCAAGAAAAACCAGAGAAAAAATTTAATATTTTTCTTTATAAAATATCTCCAATAAGTTATATAGGCAAATATTTAAGTTAAAATAAATTAACTCCGCTCTACGCTGGGACACACGACTGTCCACAAAGTCAAACTAGGATTTATGTTTCTTTGAAAAAATATGCCCTCGATCTCCAATGTAAGATTTGAAAAAAATATCTATGCTTGGTGAGGAGGAAGGAGAAATCTCTGCAATGGACTGAAGGGGTTAAGGTGCGGTGCTGAAGCTGCCCATCGCCAGTGGCATCTCCACATCCCAGCTAAGTGCTAAGAGCATCTTCATCGTCGCTCCAGTCAGGAGGAGCGTCCGTCCCGAAGTACCGATCGCCGAAGTTCCCTGCGGGGAGAAAGAGAGACGCAGTCGCGGCGCAGCTCTGCAGGGAGCCCGGGGACCCGTCCTCCAGCCCGCCCTCGGCCCAGCAGGCAAGGAAACAAAAGCGAGTTTATCCAACAGCTTGAACAGCTCTAAAACCCAAGTGGCAGCAAAACTGGAGCAGCCTGGAGGCTGTTTTAGCACCCTGTGGCAGGGGTGTTTCCTAGCACAGCGGAGGCGAGGACAGAAGAACAGAGTGAGCTTGTTTTGGATGAGCTTAAGGTGACGGCTTAGGGAATGGGGTGGGCACAGGTCTGCTCCAGCTGTCCCAGCCCGGCTGCTCCACCTGGGGATGGAGGAGGCTCACAGCACGTGGATCGGCTCCTTCTGCCAACAAGGCTAGGGCTGCCTGACGGTGCTCAGAGCGTGCATGTCGGTCCCACCACCCACCTGGCAGCAGGACCCAGGAGAGGTGGTAGGTCCCCGGCTAAAAGCAGGCCAGACCTAAGCTGCTGCTGACACCCAGGGCTTCACCTCTGCTGCTGAGTGGGCCAGAAGCACTGAAAATTCCCCCGCAATGGGTCATTCCTACCTAGATACTCACCGATGCCGGGGATTATCCGGAAAAGGTCATTCACCTTCTTGTCCACGGCTGTGGTGATGATCTTCACGCGGGGGAAAGCGTAGGCGACTGAGTGGACACCCATCTCCGCCATCAGCAGGGAGAGGAGGAAGATCTTGTCTTCTGGGACATCATGATCCTACAGAAAAGGCACCGAGACAGCTCGGGGTAAGGGTATGGCAGGTTATGGCCCGTACCTCCAGGGAGCAGCACTCACAGCCTTCCTGGAGCCACTTTCTCTCCCCTCCCCATGGCCAATTGGGGCTACTGGGCACAGGACCAAGAAACCAACTCAATCCAGGCTGTTACACAAGAAAGGGGTGACTTTGTCTGGTTACAGAGTCCCCCCAGCTTGTGCCGTCTCCCAGGACACCCCCCTTTGCGAGGAGGAGACAGTTTCAGTGCAAGGCCCCTCAGCACGGCTGCAGCCGGTATTTCGCATGGTATCTGGGAGTGAACCACCCGCCCTCTGCAGCGCGCCCGACATCCTCCGTACCAGCAGCACCCGCACTGCCATCATGGCTGCTGCGCCCGTGGAGACCGTGCAGTCCATCAGGATGACGTGGTCTTCGCTGATGTCCTTCGGCAGCCGCAGGGAGTGGAGCTGGGCAGGGGGAAGAGAGGTCGGCTTAGAGGCTGGGGGG
>NW_009259033.1:210552-214416 GCF_000687185.1 Egretta garzetta | reverse complement strand
CAGCGCGGTGTAAGGGTATGGCAGGTTATGGCCCGTACCTCCAGGGAGCAGCACTCACAGCCTTCCTGGAGCCACTTTCTCTCCCCTCCCCATGGCCAATTGGGGCTACTGGGCACAGGACCAAGAAACCAACTCAATCCAGGCTGTTACACAAGGAAGGGGTGACTTTGTCTGGTTACAGAGTCCCCCCAGCTTGTGCCGTCTCCCAGGGCACCCAGGAGGAGACAGTTTCAGTGCAAGGCCCCTCAGCACGGCTGCAGCCGGTATTTCGCATGGTATCTGGGAGTGAACCACCCGCCCTCTGCAGCGCGCCCGACATCCTCCGTACCAGCAGCACCCGCACTGCCATCATGGCTGCTGCGCCTGTGGAGACCGTGCAGTCCATCAGGATGACGTGGTCTTCGCTGATGTCCTTCGGCAGCCGCAGGTAGTGGAGCTGGGCAGGGGGAAGAGAGATCGGCTTAGAGGCTGCAGGCTGCAGGCGAACGGAGCAACCCGAGCCCTTCTCTCAGAGAGCCAAGGATCTTTTCATCCATCTCTATCCCTGGGACCCCAGCTGTCAGCTTGGAGCCAGGCGCTGGTGCAAACACTCGGGCAGCAAACCAGCTCCTGCGGCGCAAACACGCTGGCAAAAGCCCACTTCAGAAGCTTTCAAAGCACTCACTTCGTGAGCACTCACCCCCTGCCAAGATCAACGCTTGGATCGCTGAAGAGCTCTCAGGAAATACCCGGGTCACCCCCTGCATGCAGGCTAATGCCGGGAGATGCCCTCGGCCTCCCAGGGCCCCGGATTTACCTCCGGCTCGCCCGTGTTGCAGTTGGTCTGGATGAGAATGGTCCCGATGCGGACGTCCTTGCACACCGCTCGCAGCGCTGGCTCCATGGTCTCGCCCGCCCGCAGGATGGACACCCCAGTGATCTGCAGCACAGAGCAAAGGGTGACCAGGGGGGCAGGATGCAGGAGGTGAAAACACCCCCCCACACCCCCACACCCCCCTGCCATTGGGCCTCGACAGCTGGGGGGCTCTAACAGGCAACCCCAAAGCAACACCCCTTCCAAGAGGGTTGTGCTGCTCCCAGTTCAGGCTGCCTCCTCAGTGGGAGGGCAGCAGTGGCACAGTGACATTGCTGATGGCACCCTCTGGCCACCAACCTGCTGCCCACCCCGATGGTACGGGGGTACCATACTCAGGACAGCAGGCACCAAACCCAGGCCTGATGGAAGCCCCGAGAAGCCAGGGGTGTCCTTCCCCCGTGCCCACGGGGCTGTCAACGCGGGGCAGGGTTGAATAGTAAGTGCCTTTTGCTTCCACTTACTTGCTTCCCGCTGTATGTCCTCCCTTCATAGTCCTGTCCCTGGGGGGTCTGGACTGTGCAACTCTACAAAAACCACGTGAGAAGCATTAACCGGGGGCTCTGACGTGGCTCTCGGAGGAGCCTTGGTACTGGGGACCCAGGTCGGTCTGGACCCTTGGAAACCGAGGCTGGACAAAGAGCTGTCACCCAGGGCCACCCCATTGCTCCACAGCCTCAGGGAGCCCTGACCCTTTTTAATGGAGGAGGAAAGGGCTGGTACACGGGGAAGGTCAGAGGAGCAGTGCCAGGACTGTCCCAGCTCCCCGTCAGTAATGGGTTAGGAATCGGAGAGGAAACACAGCGCCTGCTGCCCGTCCTCCCAGCTACACCCCTGAACCCACCTGGAACGGCAGCAAGGAGAGCGCGTGCTCTATCAGCAACCGCATCAGCCTCTTGGAGTAGAAAATGAACTCGTCTCTGCTGGTCTCTTTGTTTCTAGAGGGGAGGGAAAGGCAGGGTAAGCTGTGGACCAAAACGTGCCCCAGGAGATGCTGGCAGAGGTGAGAGGCTGTGTGGAGGAGAGCAGCCCCTGCCCCTGTCCGGCTGTCAGCGTTCTGTTTGTATGGGCTCCACCAGCTGAGTCTGGAATTGCGGTGCCAGTTTTAAGGTAAAAGGCAGAAAAATTGTCATCAAGACCATGGAGCGCTCACAGCGCAGCTCCTGTACCCAGGGCCTACCACCATCCGTGCTGTCCCATGGCCCCAGGACAGGGCACGAGAGGGATTTGGGAGTCCAAAGCAAGCTGAGCCTGCCCCAGCTAAGCCCCATCCCACCCCAGGAGGCCGTGGGGGGGGGGGCTTTACCTGATGATGGTGTGCATGCCCCTCACCTGAGGGGTACTCTTCAGCACGCTGAGGGTCTGAGGGAGGGGGTGGCACTGGTGGGCAGAGGCCAGGGCGGCCCTGAAAACCAAACAGACGGTCAGAAGGTCTCTGGGCAAGGCTGCCCGAAGGCTGGAGCACAGCACACGGCCGGAGCCATCTCCCCAGATGTCATCTCACACTGCAAGCGCACACCAAGGCCATCCAGCCAAGCCGAACGAGTGGCCAGCCCTGCCCAGTCCCCTGCCACGGCAAAGGGACCTGCTCCCATGAAGGGGTGGTCAGTGGAGCCAGGGCAACCTCACAGCCCAAGGACCTGGGCAGCTGACCCGTGGCTGGCCCATTTTGGTGTCCACTGGTTGGGAAGAAAGTGGAAAATAAAATCAAAACCTTCTCCTGCTTGGGAGTCGTATCTGGTGGTGGATCCTGAACCCATGGGGCGAGGAGGAGCTGTTGCAGTTGTCTCTGTCCCACAAGTGCCAGACGTCACCAGGAATGGGACGGGCAGCCAGGCCCACGGCGCTGGCACATGGCTCAATGCGGAGCCAGGCTGCAATGAGACCATTTCAGAGAGCCCCTGGCCCATTCAAGGATCGTCACCAAATTGGGAACAGCTTCAAGACTTTACGGCTGGACAGGACTGGCTTTGTGTGACTCATCTCCACATAACTAATAGGGCTGGGAGCTATTCTTGGATCAAGGGAACACCATTCATGGGGAAGCGCACAATGGAGCCCCGTTAGTCACCTCGCTCTTTGAGAGCGGCAGTAACGAGATGAAGGTCACATCTATTTGGCTTCCACAAGGCTGGGCAGGGTGGACAAGCGACTTTGTCTGGGAGGAGGGCTGGGGTCCGAAAGCCACACGTCAGATCACACACGTGCCAGCGGCTGCATCCCGGTCAGAGAGATGTTGGGGAGGAGGAGGAGAGAGCAAACAAACAAAAGCACCGGGTGATTAAGACTTCAAATCAAGCAGAAACCTGAATGAATTGCACACGCACACACAGGGGCACGCAAGCAGAGAAGAAGACAGAGAAGATGACTGGGTAGGAATGGAGGAGGGCAGGGCTAGATGACTCGAGGCCTCCATCCACATAGCCATCTCCTGGTCTTGGCTGACCAACACCAAACGAGACATTCCCAAGGCCTGTGGGTACTTAAGGGCTCCTTCTTGCTTTGGCCAGCTCCAGTCCTCGCGTAGCAGCAAAGAGCCCCTACGCAGGGAACGCTCCTGGGAGCACAGACAGCTCGCAGCCAGGCAGAGCGCGCGGGACGGGTGGTGCTCCCACCGCCGGCTGGGTTGGGGCCAAGCCCAGCGCGCTCCTGCCACCCGCAGACCCCATCACCCCTTTGGGACAAGCAGCAGCCCTCAAGGCCCCGGACCTGCGGTCAGCGAGGCGGGCTCGCTCTGTTAGTCGCCGCGGCTCGGGTTAGCCGCCTTCGGAGATGCTCCCACGCCAGGGCTGTGCTGCTGGCAGCACCCAGCAGCTCTGCCCCCGCAGCCCCCCTCGCCCCTTCCTCCTGCCAGACCTGGCCCGGGGACAGATTCTGGACACACAGTTGCCATCCAGCCCTGCCTAAGCCCCTCCTGGCCCCAGGGACACAGACCCACACGGCGGGTGAGGACCTGAGCCCTGCCTTTGGTGGACGCTGGCGCCTGCACACGGGCTGGCCTCTTGCCCTGC
>NW_009259033.1:200154-210515 GCF_000687185.1 Egretta garzetta | reverse complement strand
GCCACCCAGGGGCACACACCTGAGCTTGCCACGGGCACCTCTCCCCTCCATCACTGCCAGGTCCCCGCCGCACCAGCGGGACGGGCAGCCCCTCTCCCGCCCTGGTCTCTGCGGTGCTGCGGGTGAGATGCGGTGTGACCCAGCTCCCGCTCCCTCCTGCAGACGCCGGCGAGTGCTCCTACCCCCGAGAGCAGCCCCGCGTGCCTGGGAACACCTCCCCTGCGCCCCGAGCTGTCAACAACCCCCTGGGGGAACGCTGTCAGCGGTTTGTCACCGAGCTTTCCGCACCTTCCTGTGACACCCGCGCAAGGGCTGCTGCTCAGCGCAGGGACGGAGAGGCCTGGATGCAACCCGCCCCCCTTGGGCCCTTGTCCCCAACAGCCCCAGAAAGCTGCTCAGTGCTGCGGGGGTCCCCACGGTGCTTTCCGGGGAGGGGGGGACAGCGGCAGGTCCCCCTTTTGGCATGAGGATAAAGGTGGTCTCTCGAACCCCCACCCCGATTTGCCCCCCGCACAGCCCCAGCAAAGCGGGAGCCCGTGAGCGCTCTGCCCGGGTTAGTAACGCGGCTCACACTGCACAGCCCTCGCCCCCGCTCCCCGGCGTTAGTGTCACAACCAAAACACTGCCGTTAGCGTTTGTCTCCTCACATATCCCAGCGCAGCTTCCTCTGGTCACCAGGTGGGAGGGATGGAACAAGACAGGCAAGACGAGAGTTTAAAGGGAGAGGGACAAACAGGACATGAAACAAAGGAAAAAGCACTGTCATTAGCCAAAGGGGGGAAAAAAAAAGCCCTAATTGATCTACGGCTCTTGGACCTGCCTGGTGCCCTGGCCACCGCCGGACAGATCCCAGTGCTCCTCCCTTGGTGACCGAGTCATCTCACAGCTGTGCTCCATGGCACCGGCTCTGCTCCCGGCCCCATGGGAGGAAAGCTCTGCCCGCTCTCACCGCCCGGAGTCAGGGCAGGGACGCTGTCACCTCTTCGTCCCCTGCGGTACCACCAGCTGCAGCTCTCGGAGCCCAGAGGGAAAAGCCCGGCCCTTGCCCGGGGCTCTGCTGCAATCCCAGAGCAAGCGCAGGCGCTCAAGGCCAAGGTTGCAAAACCTTCACCCACCCTGCCCCGCACTCGTGGGGGCTCACAGGGGTGCCCACCTCCTGGCACGCTGGAGAGACGATCGGCTCAAGCCTCGGAGAGCCCGGAAAGCCGAGAGCACTGGGAACACGGGGAGAAACCCGAACTGAAGATCACCGCCGGCCGGGATGACCTTCCTTCCCCTGTGCTGCCTTCGGATCGCCATCCCTTGGAGAGGGGATGTGGGTCAAGGCAGAGGGGAGAGCTCAGCCTCTCCGGCAGCCGCCTCGCTACAGCCATGCCGCCGGCGGTGAAATCCCTTGCCCAGCCCTGCCGGGAGGGACGGAGGGAGCGGGGCTCTGCCGCCAGGGCCCGCAGGCAGCCGCCTGCGAGAGCAGCAAAGCTTCCTGTCCCTCCCCCTGCCAGCCAGGACCGCGATGGAAAATTCAGATGGGCAGCCATGAGCACGTCAAGAAAACGTCTCACTTTGGAAACTTACTCCCCCCCCTCCGAACAAAAGCTTTAAAGGAAAAATAAAAAAGGAAGAAAGGAAGAAAGGAAGAAAGAGCGAGAGGAAGGGGTGCCCATCTCTCCGGAAGGCTTCGGGGAACATCCTCAGCTCTTTGTTGAGCAAGCTATCAAGCAGGAAGCAGACAAGAGACATCCAGCTACAAAGGAGCTAATGCAGTCAAGGCATTTCAAACACGTACAGCGGCTGGCTTTCACAGCTGACATTTCAAACAAGGGCTATTAAACTGCGCCACGGGTTGATATTTAAAGACACAATTGGCAAAGGGCATGCCAAGCTGATCGAGACCTTGGGGGTGGGGAATATTGATTGGCGAAGGGAATGCAGATGAAAAGAGCACGGGCTCCGAGAGCTGGGCTGGGTGCGGAAACAGAAGGGATAGGAAACGGGCTTGGCCGAGAGCACCGAGCCTCGGCAGGCAGGGGCTCCAGGAGAAATACTCACCTGGGAGTGCCCGTACGTCACTACACCCCCAGCACACGCACGGTTAAATGTGTGGGAAGCCGGACAAGAAATATCCCAACTGCAAGGACACTAAGGTCTGACCTGCGCTCCGAGGGAACACAGAGGAGGGCAACGATGCTCCTCAGCAACCAGCAGTTACAGGAGGAAAGCAAGGCTCGCCGGTCCAGGGAAGAGCACCACTTCCTTTAAACTCCTCAGAATTCACCCACTTGGATCAGCTGGGAGTCAGGAAGAACTCCCTGCCCGTCCCTGCCACCCTCTGCCTCTGGAGAGGCAGGCCAGGGCCAGCCCGGGGCACGAGGACCGGTGGAGCACCTCGGCCTGGGGCCAGATCTGAGCATCCAGGTTTTATTCCACCAGCTACAAAGACCTGGCTGCGTCCCCACGGCCGCCAAAAGGCGGTGACATCAGAACAACAACCGTGACATTTAGATGAAGCCATTCAAGATGGGAGGACAGGGAATTGTTTAAGATGAAAAGCCCCCCTGTTTGCCCAGCACCTCTCGCTTGGCTCTCCATCCATCCACCTCGCTCCTCTTGCGAGCGCAGAGCCGCAGAGGAGCTGACGGGGAACCGCAGCAGCAGTAAAAGCACTGGCACTCCAGGAGTGTAAACAGATTTTTTTTTTTTTTTTTTTTTAAGGCCATTTTTTCCCAGACTTTCTGGCAAAGGGATAAATGGAAACCACGAGCCTTAAACAAAACATAAAAATGCCTGTGGATGTGGTTATCACGGAGTTCTTTTGGGAGCTCAGAGTTACCTTTCCACACCTGCTATCGTTATACTGACATAGCAGTAAATACTTCATTTTTAAGGTGCACCAAAAGATCACCTGCACTGAGCCCCACTTTGATGAAAGAGAAGAATCCCTGGAAAGGCAATTTTAGCCGTGTGTGTACGCACATACATATGGGCACGGATACATGGATACACGCACACAGCAGCCCGCTCTCTAACAGTATTCCTGCGGATATTTTAAAGCACCAGGCTTCCCTCCACGCTAAAGAGCACCTTCCCACCCGGACCTCCAGATCCACGGGGAAGCTTACGCTGTCTGTATGGAAATGTCAGGCCCCGTGGTGTTAAATGAGCGAACGGAAATAAAATAAAACACCCAGTTGCCTCATCTAGGAACTGAATGGCTTAAGCGGAAATAAGTAAAGCAGAGCCTTTCCCTGTTCATCCTAGGTATTTTGAAAGCTTTTTCTATGCTGAATGTAAATTTTAAGGTTGCTTGAGTTAAGTGTCTCCATACAATGACGGAGATCTAAATGGAAACCCATCTGCAGTGATGAGTCCTCTCCGCTTCCTACGAAAATACCTGGAAACTTAGCTGGCTGCTTAATGGAAGCAAGAGAGCTGAAGTCCCAGCTGGACCCACACGCTGAAGAGGTTTAGTAAATCAACGTGTACTTTACAGCATCCACCTGCAGATACTGAGGAATTAGAAATCCCGCCGGACTAGGGCAGAAGAATTTTCATGGTCCCCAGGCAGTTGCTGTGCAGTCTTTAGGCACTGCGGGAAAGCGGCCACCCCTGGCCACGCCGAGGCTGCCACGCTCCTCCTGGGTGCTGTCGGGCTTGCAGCCTCCACGATGGCGAGGGGTGCCAGGGCTCCCACCACCCTTCAGCCGCTTTGCTTAATTTAGTAATTGATGTTTAATGATGTTTAATCATCAGGGATGGAGAGTGGCTCTGAACAACCGTTTGCCTTAGCAGATGAAGGGAAATAAAGGAGAAGCCCGGGACGCAAAGCCTCCCCTCTTGCAGAGGTCGGGGGTCCCCAGCTCACAAACCTGGCCCTGCCCCAGCTTCAGGGGTCTGCGCTCGAGCTGGTGGCACCCGCGCAGGACAAATGCATCCCGGGGGGAGCAGCCCTGTCCCTGCTGGTCCCAAAGCCAAGGGCAAGGTGGCCTTTTGTCAGCTTCGAGCGTGACGAGGCCGTGCATTAGGCAAGCTGTCGGTCTCGACTGCAGGTCGGGGTTAGGCCAAGCAGTGCCTGGCATTGGAAATGCCTCGGGCTGCACAGACAGGACAGGGTTAGGGGCTCTTACCTGACACTGAGTTCACGCTGCGGCAGCAACACAAAGACACAATGCAACCGGTATTAAGCATTGTCAACACCAGGGTCGTTTCAAGATAAAAGAAAAGGAAAAATAGGAATATTTTCCTGCATTCACATGTAGCCTTTTCCCCTTCTTCCCCTCCCCAGGTAAATCAAAGTCCCCCCCAAAGCCAACCCCTCGCCTGGCTCATAGCAGCGCTCTGGGGAGGAGCTGCCGTGTTTGCTCGCTGCAGCGTCCAGCCGCGAGCTTTCCTGGCCAGATCCCAGGAGCTGGAAGAAACAGCCATTTCCCCCCTCCTGGCCTGTGCCCTGCTGCTGCGTGCCCTCCTCAGCCCTGTGCTAGCGACGATGCCAGGGCTCTGACCCTCACTCCTGCGAGCTAGGGTTTAGAAACCCAACTTTCCGACCTGCCAGAGCTTAGTGCTGTAAATCCAGGCGGTCGGAAAGCCCCGAGTGCCGCCTGCAGCTCTGCGGAGAGCAGAGCGCTCCAGGAGGGGGAACGTTCCATCACGGCCTTGCATCGGAGCGGTCCCTCCCGAGCGGGCGCGGGACGCGTGATGCTGTCGGGTGCCAGCTCACGTCCAGGGGCTGAGCGGCTCCAGCTGTCTGGGAGCTCCAAAAGGCCTGCAGGAATCAAGCCCTTTACTTTCAAGTGCCTCCATCTCCAGGTCACGCTCCTTCCACCGCCCAGGACATCGCCCTGAGCATCTCCGCACCTTAAACGTCAGAGCTACAAAGGTGGGGCGGGAGGAGGCTGTGCTGCTCAGGCTGCCGCTGACACAACAGCGTCATTTGATCAAAGGGTCCCAGGCTCAAACCACTGGTCAGGACTGACCCAGGAGACGCAGAAGACAACTTGTTAAACCCAGCGATGGGGAGCATTTGCCTGGATCTGGGCTCAGGCTGGGCGTCAAACGTGACAAGACTTTGGGCTTGGAAACCCATGGGCTGCACCAAAGACAGAAAAGTGGGCTCTTGGCTGTAAAGACTGTGCAGCAGCGTCTGCAAGGGGGTGAAGAGGAGAAGCCAGAGCCAAAGAACTGAGATATGGCAGGGTTTGGGGCGATGCTGGCCCCGGGAGGGCTGCAGGCAGCGAGGGCACATCGCTGGGATCGCTGGAGGATGGCTGGTTTGTCCCCAGATAACTTGCTCTCCCAGGGAGGGAATTCCTTCCCAGCTGCTGCTGGACCACAGCTTGCAGAGGAGCCTTGCGCTAACCAGAGCACAGGGACAAGGCACCCTCCTCCGCTGAATGGGAGGGAGTGGGGCTGGGAGGCGTCCATGGGGACAGCCCCGCGGCTCACACGCCTGGCGCGTGGAGGGAAGCCAGGCCATTCCCACCTTGGCACCCGGAGCACTGCTTCCTGCGATGCCACCGCGGCACGGGCAAGGGCGACCCCACCATGAACACCCGTGGGACCAGGCAGCTCCTACCTCTTCCAGCTGGCTGTGGACATGCTGAACGATCAGGTCGATAGCCACTGTGTTTCCGCTCCCTGGAGCGAAGCAAAAGCAAAAGCGGGACAGCCTGGTCAGGACCCCAGCGCTAGCAGGGCCTGAAGCACGCTTCTTCCCCAAGCTCCCTGCTATGTTAAAAAATACGCCGTAGCCCAAACATCCCTTCCCTAGCAAAGCATCCTCCAGCAGGAGACACTCCTGCTATTATTAAATTATTCGTTAGTAATCTATTACTGGATATCTAGAAGTCACCTACTGAATATCCAGAAGTCACCTCTAGCTTTTAAATCGCTAAGCTGCAGGAGCTGGTAGGGCAAGAGACTGATGGAAAACCATAGACTTTCCCCTAGGAATCTGCTTTCGGCCAGCGTTTGGAGACACTCAACTGGAGGGACCCTTGCTTTGGCAAGGGACAGCCACCCCTCTGTCCTCGCCAGATGGAGGGCGGTGGGACTGGCCAGCAGAGCTGAGGGACGGGGTCTCTCAGGTCCCACTCAGGACTGAGCCACGCGGCAGCTCGGGGCAGCCCTGGGCCGGTACCTCGGGGCACGACGATGTCGGCCAGCCGCATGGTGGGCTGGATGTACTGGTCGAAGGCAGGCTTGACAAACTTGTTGTACTGCTTGATGACACCCTCGATGTCACGGCCACGCTCGCTGATGTCCCTGCGCAGGCGACGCACCAGGCGGATGTCCGAGTCCGTGTCCACAAATATCTTCAGATCGAGGAGCTGAAATGAGAGGGGAGGGGACAAACCCCACCAGCTTAGGTGCGCAACTCGAACCAACCTCCACCAGCCACAGCCAGAAGGCTGAGCCCTGGGCCCAGCACACCACCAGTTTAAAACAGAGCTCGACTCAGCTCTGCTCCAGCCTGGAGGGACCTTTGCCTCTGCAGCCCTTGAACTTGAGCCTGGCTGGCAGCACAGATGCTACAGTCAGTCCCTTGCTGTCACCTGCACCTTAACTCTCGTACCCCCCGAAACCTGCCCTGCTCCAAACCCCGTCCCCACTTCTAAGCAGCCCCAGCACTTTGCCTGGATGTTATTTAAGAGCGAGGAGGAGGCAAGAGAAGTTAATGCCCATGGGAGAGACCAACAGGCCTAGCCCAGGAGCGCTGGCTCCTCAGGGCTGGAGGGGAGCCAAGCCCGGCTCACGACGCCACCCTTAATTGCGAGAGACGGGAGCAGGGATGCCGGGAGGAAGCTCCTGGGGGATTTACCCGGCTGTCCACTGGAGGTCATCGTTGCTCCAGGAAAGTGCAACCCAAACGTTCACTTGGCAGGGAAAGAAACTTTCTAGACTGAGGTTGGCTGAGTTTGAGCGTGGCTCATTCCCTCCTATAGCATTGCTCACGTATCCAAATAACTCCCAAGAAAGCCTGGAGTGCTGGATGAGTCCATGCTAGGGACACCAGGCTTTGCGCCCTAGAAGTACAGCAGGCTTTGCTGCCGGCTGGGCAAGCTGAGGCACGCAGCGTGAGGAGGGCTATTTCTCGTCCTATTTATGCACCACCATTGCCAGGGACCAGGTCGCCACTCGGCTCCCAGTTCCTGGGAACAAATGGCTGAGATCAAGGTCTCTGCTGAAACGCTTGACCTCTGCCGAGGGCTCTTCCCCTGCTGCTGCAAGAGTCGAGGCCTCTTTCTCCCGCACCGTGAAGTGCTGCAGCAGCCGGTGTAACCTGGAAGAGAATGGCATCTCCCTGCTGCCGAACCTCGGGACACAGCATGCTCCTGCCATCTCCCCCCCCCCGGCTATGGGGAGCAGGGCTGGTTTGTACGGGGGATGCTGAAGCACAGTGGGAGGATGGGGTCCCATCCAGCGGCACACGGGACCCGCAAGGCACCGGGGACTCTCTCTGTGCTGTGGTATAAGGCTGCAGAGGAGGGGGCTGCAGCACTTCTGCCTCTCAGGCTTCCCCAGGACTGATTCTAAACCCTTCCTCACCTTCAGGAGCTCCTTGTCCGCGAATGCCATGATGCCTTCGAAGATAATCACATTGGCGCCGTACAGGGTTTTCTGCGGAGTCAACATGGATGTGGTCAGACAGAGAACGTGTGCTCAGAGATGCCCCATCCCAGGGAATCTCTCCTGGTTGTTAGCGACTGCAACATCTCACCCGAAAAACGTGCCCTGAGCAAAGGGTGACGGCATGAGTCTGACTGCAAAAGGCAGGGGCTGGAGGGGGCCACTCGGCACCCTGCTCTCCTGCCATGGCCGTCCCCCTGCCTTGTCCCACCCCCCTCAGTGTCCCGTACCCATTCCTTCTTCCGACTGTGGGTGGTGAAGTCGTAGATGGGGATCTTCACGCTCTTGCCTTGCTTCAGCTTCTTCAGGGTGGCGATGATGAGGTCAAAGTCGAAGGCATCGGGGTGGTCAAAGTTGAAGTCATTGCTGGCTGCCTGCTCCTGCTGCTGCTTGGTCAACACCTGCCCACAGAGAAGAGGTTGGTGCACGTGGTTGTCCCCACCAACATCCTCCCCACCGCCGAGCCCAGTGACCTCTCCCACTGCCCCAAGAACCACCTGAAGGGGAAACCACGAGGCTGTCACTAAATCCACACTGTGTTTCCCCCATCAGGGGTGACGCCAAGGGCCACGGCGGCCCCAAGAGCCTGGCCAGGACGACGCGCAGCCTCACCTTGTAGAAGGAGTCCATGGACAGCAGAACCACCCAAGGGACATCAAGAGCCTCAATGATCATGGTGGCCACCGTGGTCTTCCCAGAGGCGCTGCCTCCTCCCAGGCCTGCCAGGGAAAAGGGGATGAAGCCACCAACCCCGCAGTCCGCCCTTCCAACCACAGGCTAGGGCCCAGGGCCTGCTCTGTTGCACTAAGTTGGAGGAACCTCCAAAGAGGGAGTTCGATAGGCACTCCAGGAGCGAGATTATCCCTGAAAATGTCAAATGGCAGGCACTGCAACTGCCAGCAGCGTGCACGGCCAGAGCTGGGAAACCCTTCGTTAGACAGTTGTGTAACAGGGGGAGAGCTGGCTGGGGAACCAGCCTAGACTAATTCCCTGGGAACTCGTGACAGCCCAGGCAGTAAGAATTGAGGGAACAACAAGCAAAGACTGTGGTCTGCCCAGTGCCTGCTATGATCCACCAGCCCCATCTGCAACCTCTCAGCTTCTGCCCAAGCCTACACTGCAGCAACCATGGGGACTCTCTCCGCTCCTGTCCAGGCTGAGCAGCTCACAGCCTGGAGTCTGGAGCTGACCTCAAGTTTCCGAGGAGGCTGTGGGGCAGGAATCCTCCCAAGATCTCCTGGAGAACCACCAGGCAGGCAGCACCAACGCTGCCCGTGCTAAGCCTGCACCGGCCGAAGCGCAGAGGTGGGACAGGACAGAGCCCAGACACGCGCTGCCTCTGCCTACCGATAACGAAGGCCTCTTTGGACTGTGTCCCATGTTCGTTGTACCACGGCGGCCGGCCAGCTGTGTAGATGGTCCTCTTGCTGGTCCGCAGCAGGGGTGGCTCTGCCTTGCACTGGCTAGTAGTCCGCTTTCGGGGTGGCTTGGTGGAGCCCACTGCAGGGTACAGCCGGTCTAAGGACTCAGCACTGCTGTTGCTGGGGATGGGGAGAGGAAGGAGCTCGGTTATGGGTGGTGGGGAAGGGCCAGCGTTCCCAGTTCTGGGGATCCCACACCGCACGGGTGAGGGACGCAACGGAAGAGGGGGAGATGCAACCACAGCCCTGCCGCAGCACGGCCAGCCCTGAGCCTCTGCACCCCCACGCCATGGCCCACACCAAGAAATTCTCGCATTTTAACCTGGAAAAGGCACAGCAGAAGCATCGCTGCCTACAGCCTTACTGCTTGGGGAACGTCTTCGCTAAATAAACACGCCAGTACCGAGGGCAGTAACCCATCCAGACATACCCAGGGACCTTTCTGGAGGATGGAAGCCAAACGCATGGGCTGTCCTCATCCCCCCTTGCACAATCCCTTTCCTTTCCCCGCTCCGAGTGCTCCGCTCCCACCCAAATCTCTAGTTCTCCCACCCTTTAGGCCAGAAACCCCTGGGGACAGGGTTGCAAGCTGGCCAGAGCAGGGCAGCGGGGCCGCCAAGCCGTTTGCATCTGCTTTGCCGTGCGGGCTGAGCCAGCACCGAGCACGGCCGGAGCCCTGGAGCTGCTCAATGCCAATCTCTTATCTCCCCTCCCGGCACGGCCCGGGGGAGGGAGAGGAACAAACCACCCTCCCGAGCCCTTTCGAGCTTGGCAGCAGGAGAGCAGCGGCTGGGAGGTGATAAGTGGCCTCTGGCCAGCAGATAAGCTGCAGCCGCGCTGCCCGGCCAGCGTGGGGATGGGGAGGATTATTTATACCAGCTCCCGCTCCTCCCCGCTTGCAGTTTCGCCGCCTCGGGAGGGACATCTCCTCCCTGCCAGCAGGTGCAAAGGGCTCTCCCTGCTCACGCCTGCTCCTCTCCCCCGCTGCGACCGGGCTGGAAACAAAATCTCTGCAAGGTCAGAGAGCCCCAGGCACCGAACGCGCCAAGCCCAGCACCGTTTGGTACAGCCCAGCCGAGCTGGCGGGGCTTTGCAGCCTCTCGGTTATTTTTTGCTCTTGGAAGGGCTTAAACTGCAGAGCTTTACAGATTTTGGGTTGATTTTAAGCTGTTTTGGTATGAAGATTAATCCCCTTCCCTCCCCCAGCCCTTTTTGAGAACAATTTTAGATAAAGATCAAAATTCGAGACCAGCCATCTGCCCGCAAAGCCACCCAGCAACCCCCCCCACCCCCTCCGTGCAGGGCGCCAGCCCCTGGGCA
>NW_009259033.1:198638-199914 GCF_000687185.1 Egretta garzetta | reverse complement strand
CCGGAGAGGCAGGAGAAGCAAACCCGGGCCGGGTATTTCGGTCTCCTCTCCCACCGAGCGGTGCTGCAGCAGCGATCAGCCACCGCGCGCTATTCCCAGAGCGGGGCTGACATCAGCCGACGAAGCCGGTGCATAAACAAAGTCATTTTGGCTTGATAAAAGCAAGAGATGACAAAGACACGGTTGTTTACCAGAAAATAAAACGGCTGCGTCCCAGCCCCTCTCCCGGGACTGCGGTTACTCGAGAGCCGTGCCGCTGGCGCTGCCCCCGGGGGCTGCTCAGCCCCTTCTCCTCCGGGGATACGCGCCGGTCTCCATGCGACAGGCGAGCGTTTCAGGATGCTCTTGCTCTTTGGCTTAACGCAGCGCCGAGCTCTCCGGCGCCAACCTCAGCTGGCGGATGCCGTGGCCGAATCCACGATCCGCACACTGCGACGCTGCCCGAGGCCGCGATTCCCCAAAGCGACTCCGCGCTGGGCAAAGCTCCGGTTTTTGGAGCCAGAGCTTGAGCGAGAGGCTGACCTCTGCAAAGTCTGCTGCCAGCACCTTTGATTAGCACCGATATAACGCCCGGGGCCGCTCTTGGGAGGCAGCATTTTAATCCAAGAGTTGGCCTGCGTGGCCTCCCCCCATCCAAATACGCTTGGACTCTCACACAAATTCTGTATCCATAGGTACCTCCAGATACAGAATGCTCCGCATCTACAGAAGAGGTAGATATCCCATCCCTCTTAAATCAAGGTTTCCATGATTTATCTCAGATAAGCCTGGCTGTGGGGCTGTCCTGGAGTTCTGCAAAGGTCACGCATTTTCTCCTAATGTTACACCTCGAGATTTGTAGATGTTTTCCGCGGCTGCCTTTGCCAGGAAGGGACTCTCCTCCCCTCCGAAGGAACGGCCGATCCCAGCCATCTCCCAGCTACCTCGCTTGGCCGTATTTTCCTATCGCTTCTTAAAAACTCCCTGGAGCAGCGGCCAAGCCCGTGCAATGCCCCTGCCCGCACGGCAGAGTGCCTGGAGGAAGGGGACGCTCTGCCTACGGCTGAAGTTCGTGCCGTTGCTCTGACCAACGGAGGGTCCTTGCCCCATGCAGACCCTCCCTTCCCCAGCAGAGCCCAGACCCCTCGGGATCCAGTGACTTGATGCCACACGGAGGCAAATACGAAGGGAAACGTCACCCTGGGCTTGGTAGCCCCGCTCCTGCAAAGCCTTCCCAGAGGACTCGGTTGCCACCAGCTCCCCGCAGTCCGTCCCTGGCTCTTGGGGACACTTTGCC
>NW_009259033.1:195189-196189 GCF_000687185.1 Egretta garzetta | reverse complement strand
CAGGGGCCGAGCCTTCCTCCCGGCTCCTCCTCAAATCGCCTCCACTCCCCCATCCCCTTCCCGGTTTCTGAGCTCTTGCACCGGGCGAAACTCCCAGGTTTTGGACTTTTTTTTGCTCCTAGATGATTTTTAAGCATGAATCCCTCCTCTGTAACCGCAGCCTCCAGGAGCGGGACTTAAAACTGGGAGAAGCGGCAGACCCTGCGAGGGCCGGGGTCCCCTTTTCCTTTCGGGCCCTGCTCGATGGGTTTTCCTTGGGATTTAAGGACGGAAGCCGAACCGCATGTGGCTCTTCCTGGTTTGGTCACCGTAAGCCAGATATTGTCACCAGATCCACATAAAAGCTCAGGACCCACCAAACCCACAGCCGAGGGGTACCTGGCCCTGTGGGAGAGGGTCCCTCTCCCAGCTCCCACCCCTGCCAGCAGCACCCGTGGGTGCACAGAGGCCCAACCCGCCTCCCTCCATCTTTGAGCGTGGTCTTTGTTGGGCCAGACCCCCGTGGGCCAGCCCTCAGCTGGGCCTTCCCTGCCCCGCGGCATCTTCCCCGTCAGCCGAAAGCAGCTGCATTGCAACAGCCTGGTGCAAAACCTGGGGCCCTGCGGGGCGGCCCCGCACTGGGATCCAGGGACCAGGGTGAGACGGGGCTGGATCCCACCACCCTGCAAGCAAGCCAGGCCGGAGGGTGAGTGTGGAAGGAAAGGCTTCGGGAAGGCCTAAGTGTTGGGATGAAGGAACCCACCCAAGCGACGCAGGAACCCACCCAAGGGATGGAGGAACCCACCCAAGCAATGGAGGAACCCACCCAAGGGACGGAAGAACCCACCTAAGGGATGGAGGAACCCACCCAAGCGACACAGGAACCTGCCCAAGGGATGGAAGAACCCACCTAAGGGATGGAGGAACCCACCCAAGCCACGCAGGAACCCACCCAAGGGATGGAGGAACCCACCCAAGCGACGCAGGAACCCACCCAAGGGATGGAGGAACCCACCCAAGC
>NW_009259033.1:193226-193811 GCF_000687185.1 Egretta garzetta | reverse complement strand
CTCCCCTCCTCTTCCTCAGCCTCCCTGCTTCCGGCCGCTGACTCACAGGAAGGGCAAAGGCAACGCCGGCTCCGTATTTAATCGCCGAAAGAGGCGGGTTGGTTCGGCACCGACTCGGGTTGGCCGGCGCCGCGGGGACGCCTGGTCGCCTACAACCAGGGATGCTCGCATCCCTCTAACCGGGTTTGCCGCATCAGCGAGCGCTCCGGTGATGCTCCGGAGTGAATTCCTTGGGTATTTTGGTGTTGGGGAGCGGTGGCGTGGCTCCGTGCCTGAGGATTATGGTGAAAAAGGGAAAATAGGGAGAAAATTTGAGCGGGGCGGGGAAGTAGGGGGGGATTTAATGGTTGGAGTTGATGATTTTCAAGGTTTTTTTCCAAGCTGGGATTCCATGAATCCCCCCTGCGCGGTTTTTCGGTAGGGAAGTTGTAGGTTGGCCCGCTCTACCGGCGCCTCGTGCTCACCGGAGGCGATGCATGTGCGAGGGAGCGGTTTGTCCGCTGGGAAATTAAGGCCAAAAGCAAACAAAAAAATAAAAAGGCAAAAAAAAACCCAACAAAAAAAAGGAGGAAACCAACCAAAAAA
>NW_009259033.1:191455-191760 GCF_000687185.1 Egretta garzetta | reverse complement strand
TGGGTGCTGTGGGGCAGCTGCCCAGGAGCACCCATGCCCAAGCAGCTGGGGGGTGCAGGCCGCAGCACGCCCCCCCACCCCACAGCTGCCAGCAGAGCTGGGGGGCAGTGGGGATTTGGGTGGCCCCAGGCTCTGAAATGGGCACTGGGCACTGGGGAGTGGGGAGGCTCAGAGGACCCTGGATTGGGCACTGGACAGGATCTGGTTTTGCTCAGCATCGTGCTCCCTCCTGACACCCGGTGTCCCCCACATCCCGGTTTGTGGTGCCATGTGTTTGGGGGGGCCGGGGCAATCGCTGCTCCCTG
>NW_009259033.1:189826-190164 GCF_000687185.1 Egretta garzetta | reverse complement strand
AGGGCAGGGGGGGCCGGGCCCGGGGGGTCCCACGCTGCCGGACCTGAGGGTCACCACACCCCCGCGGGTGAGGGGACGGAAGGGGAGAGGATGCACTCGTCCCCTGTCTGTCCCCGCGGCCTCTGCCTGTCCCTCCGGGTTATGGACGGCTTCTCCCCCTGGCTGCCACCTTGCCAGGAGCACCCAAATGGGCACGACCCAACGGGCACGACCTGAACGGGCACCACCCAACGGGCGCAACCCAACGGGCACAGCCCAACGGGCACGACCTGAACGGGCACCACCCAATGGGCACAACCCAATGGGCACCACCCAAAGGGGCCCACCCCATGGGGCAC
>NW_009259033.1:187522-189684 GCF_000687185.1 Egretta garzetta | reverse complement strand
ACGGGCCCCCCCCACCGGCCCCCGGTGATTCCACCATGGCTTGTCCCTGCCAGCTCGTGTGCCGTGGGGCAGGCAGCTGCCGGTGTTCCCGGTATCGCTCTGGAGCCTTCCCTGGACAAGCAGGAGACTAGAAGATGTCTCCTGGAGAAGGCGGTGGTGGGAGAATGTATTCTTCAAGTGATGACTACTGGGGGAAAAATACCTTTTAAGGGGGAAAAAAAAAAAACCCTGAAGATTTCACTTTCTCATAAAAATTTCCATTTGACCAAGGAGCTGCTTTCACAGGGGGGTGTCTCCTGGCTCTGAGGGTGACGGGGACAGCCCCAGCACCGGGACCACCGTCTCCATCGCCCTGAGCCCAGCGCCTGCCATGAGACCCCAGACCACCCCCGGGGTCCCCTCTGGGATGGTGTTACCCTCATGAGGCCACTGTGGCCATCCCCGCTCCTGCCCCTCGCTCCTCCCAGGACGCTCGTTTGGGGACGCTCTCGTTACTGAAGCAGCAGGAGGGGTTTTGAGCCAGACCCCACAAGGACCCCCCAAGTCGGCCCTTCCCCAGGTCTTCCCCACCCCGAGCAGCTCCCAGCCGAGCTCCTGTACCGGGGCTCACCCACAGCAGAGAGCACAGTGCTGCTTGGTAATTTAATCAATGAGAAGCCAATTAATTGCATGCTAATGAGAATCGAGCCCTGTGCTGTCCCCAAGGGCAGGTGCTGGGGATTATAAAGTCAATGTCCAAACCAGCAGCTGGGGCCACGCGGGTGCCCCCTCCCCGGGCCAGGAGCTTTGCCAGGGCCTTTCCCCAGCAGTGGGACATGATTTTGGGATCCAGCAGCTCCCTCCGCCCCTCCGCAGAGATTTCAGTGCCAATCTCCGTGCCGGGTCCCCAGCTCTGCCCGCTCTCCCCTTCCTGCCGCTGCCTACGCCCCCCGACAGCCACAGCGTGTCCCCCCCGAGCACCACCCCAGCACCCTCCTCGGGTGCAGGGGTCCCCCCTCGCCGGCCCTTCCCGCGGTTATTGCTTCGGCGAGCGGGTGCGGAGCTCTGCGGGCAGCCGGCGCCGTCCCTCGGGCTCAGCACAGCCAAATGCCAGCGCCCAGGACAGCGTCCCCGCGTCCCCGTCGCGACAAAGACCGAGCAGGCTCCGAGAGCGTGTGTCCCACGGTTCCTGAAGCTCTCCTCCCTTGCCTGGGCAGGCAGGATTTGTACCGGTGACACCATCAAAACAAAGACCGGGTGAAACGCAAACGGCAAACGAGCTGAGTCGCAGCGACTAATTAAGCTTTCTCGCTAATTGCTTCGAAGCCCGGCGCGACCAGCAGCGCTCAGGCGGGTTCCCTCGCCCGCAGGCCTGTGCCCAGCCCGCCGGGCGATGCAGATGGTGGCCGGAGCGGGAGCATCGGTTTCCCCGAGAAGCCACCCTGGCTTCAGACACCGCCATCCCCTCCCTCCCTCCGCGGCTGCAATAACCTGCCGGTGGAGAAGGACGTTAATTATTACTGAGCGGCTCCTCGGAGCAAGGAAACGACACCGAGCCTCCGGCTGGCAGAGGACGGGCAGCGAAGGAAAACCAAGGGTTGAGGTTTTTAACTGATTAAAATAAAAAGCAGAAGCTGCCTCACCCCGACGCCACCTTCCTGGCTCCCACATGGGGGAAAAAAAAATTGGATTAAGGTTTTCTGTTCTGTTACCGAGAAAAAACGTGCCCCTTTCCCAAGGACCGAGGTAGCCTGGTTTTTGTCTGGAGACAGACGCATCCTGGTCCAGAGATGGTTCCCTCCAGGCCGGAGCGAGGTGTTACGACGGTGTTAGTACGGACGCAAAGAGCAGCCGGGGGAGAGAGAACAAGCGAGGGGCAGCACGCGGCCAGGGCCTCCCCACCCCGAGGAAGATGGTCGGGGGCTTGGATGCCTCTCGGGGGAGCCGAGGCTCACCCTGCGGTGGGTCCCAGCCGGGAGGGGCAAGGCGAGGGCGACATGCCCGAACGCAGGACCCGTGATTGTCACTTGAAGCTGTCCCCCGGCCCTGTCACACACCTCCCGTGCCTGCAGCTGGCTGACCGCAACCCCGTTCCCCTTTCCTGGGCAATCAGCACCTTTGGGATGGGGCGCGATGGGGCCCCTGCGTCGCCCTTTCCGCCAGCCCGACCTGCCCGCCCGACG
>NW_009259033.1:156267-186784 GCF_000687185.1 Egretta garzetta | reverse complement strand
GAGGCATGGGCAGGGCGGGGGGGGGGCAGCGGGGTCCCGCCGGGCTGGGGAGCAGGCAGGGGGGGATGCACAGGGGCAGGGGGTGGAGAACGGTCCAGCTTGCTTGATCCTGTTTGTTTTCCAGTGTGAAACAAGGTCCGTGATTTGTTTAAAGTGGTTAATTGGTATTTTCTGTCTCTTTTTTTTTTTTCCTTTTTTTTTTTTTTTTTTTTTTTTTTTTGCTAAAAAGGGGGTGAGTGGAGGGTGGGGAGGTGGGATGGGGACAGAAAACCGGGAGAGACCCCCACCCTGTTACCCTGGGCTGTAAACGAATCCTCGGAGACGAGTCTCTGAGCTGCTCATTTCTCGGGCATCTTACTGGATCCCCCCTTCCGCTGGCTCGGGGGCTTGGGGACGCGCTCGTCCCCGTCGGGGCTGCTTCGGGAGCCTTCCCAGTGCTCGAGGGTTTTCTTGTGATTAGTCTTTGCTGCCACGCTCTCTCTGCCCTTCGGGGATGTTTCTGGAGGCCTCTCCTTGGGTTTTCTCCCCCTTTTCTTCCCACTTGTGCTTTTCTTTTTCTCCTCCTTGCTGGAAGAAAGCTGTTCCCTGCTTTTCTTTTTCCGGCTGGCCTCGGCGGAGGTTCGGAACCAGTTCTGTGTCCATGGGGTGACAAGGGGGGTTAGTGACCATCCTGGGGCCCGGCACCGGCACGCACAACCCACGCCTCGCTTGCCCACGCCTGGACCTCCCCACGCCCCGCTGGCATCCCCTCCCCGAGGACAAGCTGGCCAGCACAGAGCAGCTGCAGCCAGCCTGGGGGCGTTGGGGACCCAAAAGGGTGACAGGGAGGTCCCCCTGAGACTGTCACCACAGTGTTGCTGATGCTGCTGGGAGCTGCTGTGCTCCTCTCTTGGCTGACATGGATGGACAGCCCAAGGATGGGTGCCTGGGAGCAGGGACCAGCCCGGACCAGCCCCAGCCGTTTCCTTACCTCTGAGTGAGCCTTGATGATGTGGTATTTGACCCCGCTTTCGGAGCTGAACTCCTTCTGGCACAGGAGGCAGCGGTACTTGCCCACCAAGTGGTCCCCCTGCAAGACAGAGCATCCTCCTGCAGCTCCAGGCAGAGCCAAAAACGCCCTGGAGGGGCGGCTCCCCCCCCCAGCTCCCTGCTGTGAAGGGAGGTTGATGCTTGAACCTCAAAGCAAACAAACACTCATTTCTAAACCACCAGATCTCTTGCCGGCCCCTGGTCCCAGGCCAGAAGCTCACAACCGTATCTCCTGCTTTGAATTTCAGCCCGTGCCGGTTGTGCCGCTGCAGCGCTGGTGGTGCTGGCTGTTGTGGCACCGGTGCCAGGCACCAAAGTGCCGGGTCCTAGGAAGCTCGGAGGGCAGCGAGCGGCAGGTTTTGCTGCCTGTGCATCCCCAACACCCGCTGTTACCTTACCACCACCACCGTCTGTGTCCCTGGGCATCTGGGAGGCCGACAGGGCCCACCGCCCCATTTCCTCACTGCCAGCAGATTTGTGGTCTCCTGGGACTGAACCGCCACCTAATTTACGTCCAGCAGACTCACTTAATTTTCCTTTTACGCCGTCAAAGAGATGCGGCGACTGCTGGATTTCTGTCACGAGAGCCCTGGGGGGGATGACTGATCTCCCGGCTCTGCCGCAGTTCACGGCGCAGGGGAGATAATGCGCTCTCATTTCTAAACCACCAGATCTCTTGCCGGCCCCCGGTCCCAGGCCAGAAGCTCACAACCGTATCTCCTGCTTTGAATTTCAGCCCGTGCCGGTTGTGCCGCTGCAGCGCTGGTGGTGCTGGCTGTTGTGGCACCGGTGCCAGGCACCAAAGTGCCGGGTCCTAGGAAGCTCGGAGGGCAGCGAGCGGCAGGTTTTGCTGCCTGTGCATCCCCAACACCCGCTGTTACCTTACCACCACCACCGTCTGTGTCCCTGGGCATCTGGGAGGCCGACAGGGCCCACCGCCCCATTTCCTCACTGCCAGCAGATTTGTGGTCTCCTGGGACTGAACCGCCACCTAATTTACGTCCAGCAGACTCACTTAATTTTCCTTTTACGCCGTCAAAGAGATGCGGCGACTGCTGGATTTCTGTCACGAGAGCCCTGGGGGGGATGACTGATCTCCCGGCTCTGCCGCAGTTCACGGCGCAGGGGAGATAATGCGCTCTCGATTGACGAGGGGTTTATGGATGGGCCCCTCCAGGCGATATATATATGCTCCCTGGGAGTTTCTCCATAGCTGGCTCCGTGCTGTAAATCTGGAGTCGGACAGGTCTTTCATTTCAGGGGCGGGTGGGACGCGGGCAGGCCTGGCCCCGCTTGCAGGCTGCCTTCAGAAATATTCATGCAGAAGAATCACCTCGGTGCATCAATCCCCGCTGAGGACGGGGCGCTGCCCGGGAGCATCCTCCGCTCTCAGGAAGGTTTGATGTATTTTCAACCAATTCGGCAGGATTTTACAGCAGAAATCTCAGGCCAGCTCAGGAGGGGCTGTGATTTACGCCAGATTCGGTGGCACACGTATCCATTGCAAAACTAAATCCTCTGTAAGGGCGAGAGTCCTGCTGGCGGCAGCACGTGGGGGACACGAAGCAGCAAACTCCCCCTGAGCTGACCCCCAGCGCTCAGCCCTGGCTACGCCGGACTCACCAGACCTGGAAGGTGCAGCTCTGCGGTTACAGAAACTGCTCGTGCAAATGCCTGGCTGCTTTCTGTGCACAGAATCAGCCAGAAAATGGCTCCATTTTCTCTCGGAGGCCGTTTGCTGGTGGGCTGCCCGGTGCTGCAGGCTAGCAAAGGAACTGCCCCCATCTCCTGTGTTTGCACTTTTATCCTCCATCAATACGGCTTCTTCTGCCGGATCTCTGCAGCCCATTTTCTAAATGATCTCATTAGGGTTCAACGTTCCAGCTAGTGCTGGAGGAGCGCGGGAGTTTGTGTTTTTAATAACCACGGGGTATGTGTTGGAGCTGCCTCCTGGAAGCTCCATTCAATGGAAGCTGCAGCTGGAAACGTTTCAGGGTATAAAAGCTTTACCAGCTCTTACTTCAGTTCCAATTTGAGGGACCTACGCTGAGCTCCCGATCCCTCCCCTGTGGCGGCTGCAGGCCACCGGAGCTCACTGCAGCCGGCAGCGCTGCTGCTCTGTTGAGCGAGAGGGCACTGGTTTACGGACCGGCCGCCTCTTCCAGCCCCAGCTCCATCCCCAGGAGGCATCACACTGGTGTCTCTCCAGATGGGGAAAATGCTGGGCTTCCAGAGGCGTCGCAGGGCTGCCCAGATCAATGGAGAAAGACGCCCAGATTCCCACCTGCCTCAGAAAACGTTCCGCTTCCAACGCCCAGCTCCCCGGCTCTGAGCTGCTGCGGTCAATGTGTGGCTGTGCATGAGGTGCTGGACGCGCTGGGTAGCCAAAGGCTCGCAAACAACTCAGGGGTTGCAGAAGCCACGCTGGGCAGGGGCTGCTGCGGGACGGGGACGCCAAGGCGGGAGGAAGCGAGGCACTCGGGCTTGCTCCCATCGCCCCACATCTCCGAGGCACTCGGGCTTGCTCCCATCGCCCCACATCTCCGAGGCACTCGGCATGTCGGAGGTCTGGGCTCTCAGGGACACATTTGCATGGTGAGACCTCTCCTCCAGGGCTGGGGCAGCAGCTCCCTCCCCTCTGTCACATTGCCTGGCCTGAGCCTCTCCGCCTTTGTCTGCCTGTGGTCATGGGTTTGATCCTGCCCAGGAGGATGGTACTGAGGGCCAGTGGCCTGACCAGGATGGTGTGACAATGGGCTGAGCAGTGACAACTCGACGGGCAGCGGCATGGCTTGGCCAGCCCTCCCAGCGGTCATGATCCTTTAAACCACGCCATTAGCCCTCGGCCTGTTGCTTCCCAACAATCCTGGGGGGACAGAAAACCAAAACCCAACCCCATCTCCAAGCCGAGGCTGTAAAAGGAGGGACCTACCTTGTTGCAGTTGGCCAGGTGAGCTTTCAACCCCGAGACACTGGAATAAATGGCTTCACAGCACTGTGGAAAGAAACAAAGCAGGGTTTGCCACGATCCCCCCTCGTCTCCATGCCTTCCTCCGAGCCAGGGCCAGGAGCCGGCTGCGCCAGCAAGGCCACCGGTCCAGGCTAAGCAGCGTGAGGTTAATGCTCTGCGAGACGCGGAGGGCTCTGGTCACACGTTTCCTATTAGTGCTAATGGGAGTCATGTGGCCGCATCCCTCTGCAACGGGCTGAAAAACGTCTCCCCTAAACGTCTCCGTGGAAAACGTACATTTGTGAGCAGTCGGGAGGTCCTGCTGGGCTACAGGAGTTCTTGGAGCCACAGCAGACGCTTAACGGAGAAGAGAAATCACCCGGGCAGCAGCATGACCAGTTTCTGAGCAACGTCTTTTCAAAGTGCCTGTGTATGACATTAATTAGCCAGCGCGTCTCCCCTGGCCCTGCGGTAACAGCCTCATTCAAAACTCCCATTAGCAAGGCTTTGTTTCAGATGATAAATCAACGGCCCAGCACGAGGGTGGAGTTCACCTCCCCGCCAGCTCAGGCCAAGGCGGCATGGACACGCACCACGTCCCCGAGGTCTTTGCCTGTCACAGGGCTTTAAAAAGAATGGCTTAAAACCAGTCCCAGCTTTACTCTGGGAAAAGCAGGTTCCCTGCGTAAAAAGGCTCTCGAGCGCAGAGCGTGCAGCCTTCGCCCCGTCTGGGTCTCAGGAGCTCCCCAAAGGCAGCTCCAGAGCCTGAATCGGGCAACGGCGAACCGTCAGCCCCAAGGGCACCGGAGGAGAGGGGGGCCTGGTCCCCACGCCCGGCGGCTCGAACACACCAGGAGGGTGCCAAAGTTGGGACACGCGTCAACCAGGCATGGCAGCAGCCCCAGGGCAACGGGGTGAACCGAGAGTCACGCCAGGGCCCAACAAGAACCTGGCTTTGGTGGGTTTCTGCCCCCCAAAATCCCCCCTTCCTCCTGCAGACCGAGACCAGCTGGCCCAGAGAAGAACAGAGACGGTCCTTACATTGTTGGGACAGTTGATGTGGCCCTTCTCCTTCACTTCGTTCTTCCAGTTTTCCAGCAGCCTTGGATTGAGCTTTGGAAGCCCCGGTCGGGTGTAATTGAGCTGCAAACAATAGCAGATGATTAGCAGAGCGGCACACACCAGTCCGGCCCTCGGTGGAGTCCTCGCTCTTCACATGGGTCTTGTTCCCACCCCTGCTCCCGGAGAAGTGAATTGGGGCTGAAAATGAGTTGGGAGGCTTCCCCCGGAGATGTCATCCCCCCCCCGGGCACGGCGCAGCAGGGGGGTGGCTCTGCCCGCTCCTGAGCCACCGGCGAGGCGGCAGCTGGGCTGGGGGCGAGGGGCAGGGCAGGGGACCCCGGTGCTGCAGGCACCTCCATGTGCTGCTGGGAAATGGGAGAGAGGAGGCTCCTGCTCCTGCTCCATGGCGGGGCCAGGCCTGGACCCGGCATTTTTGGTGCATCGTGTCGGCGTGGCCCTTCTGCCACGTTTCATAACCGGGGAAATAAAGAACCCTGCATGCTGGGCAGAGGGGACGGATGCCAAGAGCCTCCATGGCTGCCTTCCACCGATGAATGGGCACAACCCGTTAAACAATGAAAGGCTCTTGTGTCTCTGCCTCTCCTTCTGGCAGGGCTGCTCCTTCCAAGTGCTTTTAATTACCGCTTTATTAGTGACTTTGAGGTTTAGCATAGCGGACCGGCCTTCCCAACTCCATTTTCTGCATGTTCAGCACAAGCAAACACGGCTGCGGCATCTCTGTGCCATCTCCGTGTCCCCCGGCCACCACGCTCGGCCCTACCTGTGGGGCTGGTCTCTGCCCGTCACCGTGCCACCACGGCAAGGTCCGCAGGGGACACGGGGCTGCTCTGCCAGCACCCTGAGCTGCCAGCCTGCCTGCTGCTCGACCACGCCAGCACAGCTCCCAGCCCAACGTACCGAGCTCTGCCAGGTCTGATGGATGTCGCTTGGGTCCCAAGCCCCAAACTTGCCCCGAGTCGGAGCAGGGCTGGGTGAGCTTGCATGTGGCACCCTACGGGTGCGGGTACCCGAACACGTGCTGCGCTCTGTGGGCACCTCCAAGCGCAGGGCACGGCTCCACTGACGCATCCGTGCCGGCCGGGGAGGATACACAGACCAATGGTGCTTGCAGAGAGGTGCAAACCCAGGCCCTGTTTTCGGAACGTGCCCTTAGGACGCAGAGCTCGAGGTTCCGACGTGGCGGGGAGGCGGCTGGCTGGGTTTCTTTCCCAGCTCAGATTTTTCCTGAATGTGCTGATGAAGCTGCGAATTTGCCTTTATATCCAGCTCCCTCCAACAGGCTGCTCCCAGACCTCCCTGCAAAGGGGAGCTCCCACCGAGGGCTGGGGGTGGCTCAGACGGCGACTGCTCATTTCCACCCAAATTTAAGTGATCCACAAGCCCCTGCGGCCCCCACCTTGGCACACGGCGGGGCACGGCCGGAGGAGAAGGGAGCCCGGGGGGAGCTGGGCTCTGCGCGAGGGGCAGGGGCAAAGGGCCTTGCGAAACAGTGCTATGAACGCTGGTAAGGACGGATGTGGAAAAATCCCCCGAGCCCCAGCGTGCTGCTCTTCTGTCGTGCTTTGCGGCTGGGGGAGATGCCAGCAGAGCCCTCTGAAGCGCTGGAATGGTGCATCTACCAACCGCTTGGTCCCCCGCCCGGGGAAGGCAACGCCACCTCCAGGGGAGAACACAGGAGTCCCTTTTTGTCATTGATACTGAGAGCCAGGATGCCAAACGGCCTCCTTAATTAAAAACCAATCAGTCCCATGAATGAGCAAACATTAACGGTAACTGCACACAGCCCCAGCAACAACCTCTCCCTCCGCGCGTCCCCGGGGAAGAGACAAGGGGGGATGTTCAGAGATGCGGACTCTGCTGCTCCGGCTTCCCACTCCAGAGAAAATTCCTTCCCCGCTCTCCTCCAACAGCCCTGCACAATAACATGCAAATCCCATGTCTTCCCAGGGCGCTGTGGTTCTGGGAATGTCAAAGTCATCTTTATGTCTCTATTAAGAGGGAGCCCCAGGCATGGAATATTTTTTTTTTTTCCCCCCCATTTATTTTCCTCAAACAGCCTGTAAGTGAAAATCTTCATGGCCAAATCATTAAACGACTACAACTGGTTTTGGCCGCAGCCCATCTCCTCTGAACAGTTGAAGGATGCTGGGGTGGGAAGGCTTGTTTTCTTTGACTGATGGTTTTATTTAATTAACTTTCATATTTCAATCCTCTCCGCTCCCTAGACAGCTCTCCCCTTCCCCAAAATATATCGCAGTAAATGAGAACCATGCAGGCTGCCTCGGCCCCGGCCAACAAGCTCCCCTGGAAGCCTTACCGAGGTCCCCAGCACGAGGCACAGTTCTCCCATCGCCCCGTGGAAACTGCGGCCGATGCTGTCCGGGAGGTGAAGCCAAAACACACCCCGGGGCGCTGGCCGGCAGCCGGGTCCCATACGCGGCTCCGGGCAGCTGGGTCGCTCCACGCCAGCGCTGCCGAGCGAGGGGAGGAAGGATGGACTGGGCTGCGCCGAGCTCTGGGTCCGCAGCTGGAGCTGGGATCTGGTTTGGCCCATCAGTGACATGAGCCCGCAGGGCTCAGCCTGGCTCCCACCCGGACGGCAGGGCCATTGTTTTGGGGGATCAACCCAAGCCAGGGTCTTCTGCTCTGGACTGTATCCTGGCTTCAGGATGGGGTTTTCTTAAAAACTCAAGCCTGGAGACAACTTTTCCCCTTTAGCTTTATGCCTGGCCTACGGCAGCCCTTCGCTCTGGACCCCCGTCACCCCACCACGCTCCGGGGGACGTGCAGCTTCCATGGCTGCCCCCAGCCCTGCAGCAACACCCCAGACCAGGGGAGGCGAACAGGGTGCTCTTGCACCCCACGGAGGATCTCTGCATCCCTCCCTGCGCGGCACGGGGGCTGCCTGGGATGCAGGAGCCCACCACCACCTCCAGCACAGAGCTCGAGGCATCTTGAGACAAGGCACCCCACCTCGAGCTCCACGGGGAAGGCATCACACCATGGAACAGTGAGTTTTCCATGGCGTTTCCTCCTCTCTCGCCCCTTAGATGCCTCTTCACTCTGCTCGAGGAGGCTGTTTCTCTCAATCCAGCCTCCAAAACGTGTAAGGGCATCATGCCCCACCAGATCCTAGAGTCTACCACCGCCTGCCCGTACCACCGAGCTGGGAACCTGCCGGCCTCTCGGTCCTTCTGTGGCAGCCCTGAGATTGCTCGTGGGCAGGCGATGGCCCCAGAGGAGGGTCGGAGGATCGGCATCATCTTCATGGAGCTTCTGGAAAGGGGATTTTTCCCAGAAAAGCAGCAGGGGTGTGCCCTTCTCCATCTGACATCCCCAGCAAGCGGCTGTTGTGAAACACCCCATCTGTTTCAGCTTATCCAGAGGCAAATAAAGATCGGAGCGAGAAAATAAGACTCCAGTGTATATTTAGAAATGCTGGATTTGGTTAGCACAGAATGAAGGCAGCGCAGGGCCTGGGATCGAGCAGCAATCGTTTATTCTAATGCCATTGCTTTGGTGCGAAGGAATCCATCCTCCTGGGGAAAGGCGAACGCACCCCACCATGGGCCACCAACGGGATCCAAACCCAACGTCCCGCTCCCCGGCTGGGACCGGCTGCCACATGGGCCATGCCTGCCAGGGGGCTGCGAACCCCCGTATCCCATCGGCTTGCTGAGGAGCTGCTTGCCTTCCCCTGGGGAAAAGTTTTGCTGCCTGGAGAAGGGATGGAGAGGAGGGGTGGCTTTCTTTATCTGCGCCCTTGAAATCCACGTTGACTGCTGGGACCGAGGCGGGTAACCAGAGAGCTTGGGGACAGAGCGGGTCCTGTGCCGCAGCAAGTCCAGGTGCATCCAGCCATCACTGGTTACAGACTGGAGCCGGGAAGCATCCATCCCTCTGGGATCCTGGGAATCCCCAGGTCTTGCTGAGATGGTGCAAGAGCGGCCACAATCTGCTGCCGATCCCCTGCACCCCACCTCCCTCCAGGTCCAAGGCAGCGAGGTGGGGCTGTGGGCCTGGCAGCGTACTCCCAAGGGCTGGATACGGCCCGTGGGAAGAAGAGGCGGTGGCGTGGTGGCTCTTCTGGGAACCATCAGCCCTACTGCCCCGGTCATGGTTCACTGGTCTCCGTCTTCCTGCAGCTCCAGTGGCTCTGGGTTGTCAGCTCCCTTGGAGGGACGGCCACCACGCGCGCTCAGCGGGGCGGTGGCACGGGGACGTGGGGACACTGCCCGCTCCTCCGAGCCTCCCGCGCCGCCTGGGGCTGGACCCGCCACAGAGCTGTCCTGCCAGCACGGCTGAAGCCAGTTCCGAGGGAAGGGCTATTCCTGGGGCTGTAACAGGGTCAAACTGGGTGCTTGCTGGCGTGTCTGAGTCATTCGCAGTTGGGAAGGGTTTTTTTCCGCACCCTGAACCCAAGCAACTTGTAAACGTAGACCAGCGCTGATGGATGCAAGACGCCGCTCAGCGGAGCAGCACAGGGTGTGCTGAAGTCAGCAAGCTCCCACCAGCCTCCCTGAGCAGAACCTGCCTCCCACCTCCTTCCAGCACCGCTCGTCGAGAAAAAAATGTCGTAGACTGAACAGATTATATTTTAAAGTGTTGTCAAGGGAACGTGAGAGTCACTGCAAGACGCACCCGCAGGCACGCTCACAGCTACACACGTATTCACCCACCGCGCCGACCGCCTCTGAAATCCATCTGTGCGACACACGGCCAGCACGGCCGGGGAGAGCAGCCCGTGCAGGGGCCGAGGTCCTGATCCTCCAGACCAGGAGCCTTCTTTTGCCACCTGGGAGCTGGTCCAGCTCCCCCCTTGCTCATCTGCAATGCAAACCTCACAGCAATTCTCTTTGGTTTTGAGCGCCAAGACGGGGCACAATTAAACTTAAAACAACTAGACTCTGAACACAAGAAATGTCTCATAGAAAATAACCAAACCACCACCACAAACAGCATTTCACAGAGCAATTGTGCCAGCGGCTGAGACCTTTACGACGCCTTTGTATGTCAGCTTACGCATGGGCCCCTTGTCCAGGCCTGGGACTCCTGGCTGCTCCCTCAATTCAAACAGAAAATACCCAAAGTCAAGAGTAAGGGGAGCAATTCAAGGAGGAAAGAGAGGAATGCAAGTGGTGAGGCTGAAGCGGGGAGAAGCGAGCACCACACCTCCCACAGTATTTGAAATGAAACAGCTACTTTGGGCTTCATTTTTTTACCTTATAAATGCACTGCAGCTGAAGTCATCTGGAAACCGACAACGAGAGCACCAAGCACTGGGGAAATAAAAAGTCTGCAACCAGTTCTGGCCCAAAAAACCCCCAGCTCTGCTCCAAGGCGGACACAGGGGCATTGTGGCCAAATCCCCTTCTGCGCCAGCCGCCTCACGGGGATGCCAAGGCAGGTAAAGAAGATGCTGGTTTGTTTGTGTGCTGGTTTTTCACCTGCCCACCACGTGCAGGCTGGGAGGCGAGTCAGGCTGAGCTCCTCCAGGCCTCTGCAGGATGACGGCGGCACTTCTGCCGAGAGCACACGCGTGCCGGGACAGGCTGCGGCAGCGGGAAGGCATTTCTGCTGATGCTCTGCTGTTGGGCCACCCATTTTTCTGGAGCGAGCCGCATCGCTTCTCCAGGCTGGCTCTGGGACTTGGGCTGTTTGCCTTGCTCGAGGCAGGTCCTCGGGGCTGGGGCTGTCCTGCACGCTCATGGCAGAGGCCCCGCCACACTCTCCTGCTGCGGCAAAGCTTTCACCTGCTTCCCTCTGTCCCTCATTCCCCTCTTTGCAACGTGCCCCATCTCCTGCCCAGGGGGAATTTCGGAGCACTGGATGAGAGGCACACAACTGTTCAGAGCAAGGAAAAGATCCGGCACCTAACTGCGGAGTTACTTGCTCAGGAAACAGGCTGCAGCTTGTGCAAAGACTTGCAGGTTGGCTCTGAGTTGAGTCCCAGTGCTGGCCAAAAAGCATCGACTACAGGATTAAAAAACTCCCAACTCCCTCTCTTTTTTTTCTTTTACACTGAAAAGGTTTATGATTTGCTGCTGTTGCTTCATTCCTTTTACAGCCCAGGAGCAGCATTCCTGGAGGGAATTTCAGCTTTGGGACACTCCCAGGAATCACCTCCTCCCGTCACATTTCATTTAACGTGTTACTCCAATGCCTCCACGAAGCTCAAGACTGCCAGGGCACCGACTTTCCCCACGGAAATCCCACAGCACCAGGCCACGCATGCATCGCTGCCAGGGACTGCAGGGCTCAGCCCTGCCTCCACGCTCCAGCTTCCTCCCCTCGCAGGAGGAGAAGGAAAAATCTCCCAGAAATCAAGAGAGAGCCATGGAAGGGAGGAAATTCCGCCTGGGGCATTTTTGCTCTCTGGCAGTGCAAGGGAGATTGTCTCAGATCCGACCTCTGCTCTCTTCACGTGCTCCTCTTGGCTGCCAGCCCCTCCTTCACTGCTGAGCACGGACCAGAACTGACCTCCCTCCGCAACATCCTCTGGGCTAGACTCTGATCTCTCCACCGCCCACAAAGCACCACCTTTTGCTCCTTTTAGATTTGGGTCCTCGCAGTGGAAAGAGCAAAGCTGCCTGCTGCCAGGTTTGTATGGAGCCTCCAGACCACTGGGGCTCAGCCCGTGTTGGGTGGGCTCTTCAGCAATAAATTTGCCATCACAGCTAATTGATTTAACGCACAGAAAATGAGACACGTGAGCCCTCAGCCAGCTGGGGCCACGCTGGCATCTCAGGATCTCTATGTATGGCCATCACACATAAAAAAAAGAGAAATAAAGGCTTCTCACCCGCTTCGTTTCAGGCACCAGGTCATCCTTCATCCTCCGCTTGGTCCAATCCTTGGCGAGCTCATCCTCCGCTATCTCCTGAAGGTGGAAGACGGCTACTTGGGCCGACGTCCGACGGATGCGGCCGCTCGGTGTCCTTTCAAAATCTTCTATGGGGTTGGGCTCCAGCTTCACCACTGGCTCCTCCGGAGGCTGCAACAGAGACAAGAGTTAGGAAAGGCATGACGAGGGATGAAGCAGCGAGCGCTGGGGCCCCGGGACGGGGATGCTGGGATTTGGGCTGTGCATTTGCAGACCTGCTTTGCACAAGCGAGGGTTGCAGAGACACCAGCGTGCCTCTGCACTGGAACACGGGAACAAGGGGAGCACCTTGCCTCCTGCAGCCCGGCAGAGAGCCGCACGCTGGACTGATTGCATCCTTCCACGCTCCCACGTGTATACACGTCTCCATTCATTAGACTTGGGGAGTTATTAGCGTCGGATGCACTGTCAGTAGGGATCAACAGCACAGAAAAGGATGCTGCCCAGGGACGGATCCTGCCACCCCAGCGCTGGCAAGCAGCCGGTGCCTGCTTGCTGCCAAACGAGCAGCCTGAGATCTGTTTGGGTTTTTTTCCCTCCCTGCAGAGCATGGATGCAGGGTGGGCTGGAGCACAGCCCCACGGGCACCAGGGATGGGGAATGCTGCCAAAATGCTCTGCTCCCGTAAATGCAGCTCCCCACTTTCTCAGAGGGGCAGAGGGGGCTGCAGCCCATTCCCCCCCCCCGCCCCCAACACCGCATGGTACAACACGCGCGCGTGGTGACGTGAAGGAGAAAACAACATCGGTCTGACGTCTGCACCTGCCTTGCCCGGCCCGGCCCTGCCCGGCTCTGTCCTGCCCAAAGGCTCTGCAGCTCTGCAGTCACCCCCCGGGGGGGATGGCCCCGCTCCTCGGGCTGCGGAGGCGTCCGGGGAGCTCACCGAGGCCGTGTGTTCTGACCGCACATGGTAATCGTGGCCAGCCTTGGATTTGTACTTCTTGCCGCAGTGTGGACAGCTGAAGACAGGCTTGTCGGCCTCGGCGAGCTGCTTCCCACACCGCTTCTGGTGGTACTGGTAGCCCATCAGGCTGGAGAAGTTGGCCATGCAGCCCTAAAGAGATGGGGAGAAGGGGAGGGTTAAGGAGGGCTGGGGCTTCACGTGCCCATGTCAAAACAGTCAGGGTTCCGCTGCTCCAGGGAGGAACATGTCTCGAGGAGCCCCCTCCACAGAGCAGCTCTTCCAACCCGTCCCCTCCGAGTGATGCGGGATCGCTGGTTGGCCCCTCTCCCCCAAAGAGACACGTGCGGGTGCGACAGTGCCACGGAGGGATGGGGGGAGCAGCCCCCATTCCCAGTGCTGCCTGCCCCAACACATCGACAGGGCTCTCTGGACAGACACACGGCGGGGCAGCAGGAGGGGAAGGCATTGGGGAGGCACTGCCTGGGCAGAGAGCAAAGCATCCGCAGGGACAAACCTCTGCCACACGCCCCCGTTACCTGTTCGTGACTTGTCTGCAACCGGCTCGTGACCATTTTTTTCGGTGTGGTTTGGTTTAAGTTTTACGCTGTGACCAGGAGTGTGCCCCTTCCTCAGTTCAGGAGGCAGAACCTGCCCTTCAGCGCTCCTCAACCTGCCCTACGCCCGCCCCCCTGCCGGGACGGCCCGTCGCCGGAATGCACGGAGCCAGCGGGATGGGGACCGGGGTGGCTGAGCTAAGGTGGAAAAGTTGAGCGCGTGCCAAGGGATGCCTGGAGAGTGCGCGTCCTCCTCTGCATCGGGACTCGCTCCTTCCACCTTTTCACAGAACGAGAAACAGGAATCGTTCTCGTACCTCATTGGGGCATTTCAGTTTTCCCATCTGCTTTAGCACTTTCCTCAGCCTTTCCCGCGCTTCCTGTTCACCAAGTCCAGCGGTTTCCACAGGAACAGGCTGGAAACAAGGAAGTAACAGAAGCGACAGAGTCAACCATTTACTCATGTCCTCTGTGCCAGGAGTGGGTGGTAAACCTCTGCCTCGCAGGAGCTGCCCTTGGCTGGGGGGAACCTCTCATGAAAAGAGCTGGGTCTCCCACTGCTTTACCGCACGCCAACGCCTTCATCATTAGGTGCCAGATCTGCCCATGCCTTTCTGGAGTTTGCACCCAAAGGGCCAGCTGAGAAACCCAGGAGCAGTTCCTGCACAGAGGATTCACCAGCCAGACTGAAGAGCAGGAGATTAATGCACAGGTAAAAGACAAGTCACAACTGGTAAGCACGGGACATGCAGAAATGCAGTTATGCCTTGCCCTGGTATCTCAGAGACGTACACGACCAGATTTTTAAGAACGGCATCTAAATTGGTGCCTGCCAGATTTTAGTCATGATAAATTTTGTGGCTACTTCCCACATGCACGGTGGAGAGCGAAAGACCAGATTTTGAGATTCGTGCAAGGCAGAACCCATCAGTCCCGGATTTTCGGGCGCGATTTTGGAGGCAGAGCTTTGCCACTCAAAATCCACCTCACCGTACTCACTGCATCTTCCCATTTGGGGATTTGAAATCCTGTTTTACTTTTTCCAGTCCTCTGCTCTGCTCCCCAGGATCAACGTGAGCCTAACTAGCTGCCTGGGAAGGAATGGCTTTGCTCGGCAGGGAAGGGGGAAGGCCACCGCCTGGACTGAGCAGTATCTGACATGCTGCAGAGATGGCGTTGTGAATCCCTCCTTTACAAAGGCAAAGGGAAGCAGACTGCCGATTGCTTCATCTTCTGCATCGAGAAATGAGGTGCGAGACGAGAGCAGCCCAGCTCTCTTACCTTGCTGACGTGTTCAGCCATGGTGTGGTAATTCAGCCCAGCTTTGGATTTGAACTGCTTTTTGCAGTGCTGACACTTCAAGGCATCCTGCAGCTGAAGGAATTAAAGGCAAGTCACCGTGGAGGCCACAGTCCACGTTCATTCTTCCAAGGGCTGCTGCTGCTCGTCATTAAGCCCCGTGGGTAGCTGTTGCCGCAGCAGTACCCAGCGGTGGGATGCAGCAGGCCACACAATGTCCCTGTCCCCCATCCCAATCCCAGCCTGCAGCTCAGAGTTTTCTCTCTGTTGTCCTGGATACCGTTATCAAACCCACATGCCCCAACTTTTGGAAAACATTCCATTTTGGATGTAGATTTAAAGCCCCACTGGCTGGAAACATCTGGACCTGGCGTCTTAGCCTTCCTGTTAAAGGGTTAGAAAAGAGAAGATGCTTTGATCTACCAATATGTTAGCGGACTGTGTTCTGCAGCCCTATTAACTACGACAGATGCTGGCGTATGGTACGCTTTCTGGGTGCCTGGGCTGTTTGAAATTAAGACACTGCTGGACACGATCACAGCAGAATACTTCCCTCCTTGTACTGCTCTGCTCTTTGACCCGACTTGGCCTCCCGAGTGGCTGAGGAGATGCACTAAATGCACACACCAATGTACAGGGGGAATCTGCAAAGTGAGTAAGCAGATCATGATTTTTGCTGGGGCAGGTACCAGAATTTATTGACTCAGGAGGTGACCACTCTGGGCACCAAGAGACAGGATGTCTCGATGGGGAGCCGGTGCCTGGACAGCAGTGGCCGTTCCTGCTCCTCCTGCCTGGCTGATCTCCACCCTCACCACTTCCCCTTCAATCAAGCCTTTGACTAGAAACTGGAGAGGGGATGAAGATGGGAGCTGCAAATCCCTCCTCATCCTGGAACTCTGGGGAAATGAAGAATAAATTCACTGCAGCCAGTTGGGAATGACTCACTTGTACCCGTGCCCCCATTGGTTAATCTTGTTCCCAAACCAAGTGCTGATCCCAAAAGCTGGATGCTAAAATCTCCTTGACTCATCAGATGCCAATGCCAGCATTGCCAGATTTATTCCTCCGGTCAATGCTGAAGAACATGCCACGTCCATATGCTAACAAGCCCTCCACCTGGGACGCTGGGAGGATGTACCTGCCCTCATCTCCTTCGGCCCCGGGCATGTTGCAACCAGCCCCATCCCTTATTTCCTTTCCTAAACCGAAGGAAACGGGGCAGACTGTTTACTGACAAGCAAGGAACAGAGGAACCAATGTCCGTTGTTTTACAAGAGTTTCGGGAGCCTGCATATCCTTTTCCCATTGTCCAGATGAGAAAAATTTCAATCATTCAAGTAGAGAGCAAGCTGAGAGGGTGCCTGCACTCTAGGGTCACTTCTGATGGGGACAGCATGTGCCCGTAGCAGCAGGGCCTCGCTAAAGAGGTGCCATAGGTTCAAATCCAAGAAGAAATGCTAAGAACCAGACCTGTGGTCACGCACACGGAGCTTGGGGACTGTCCTCCCTGGGCCATAGGCTGCTCCTGGCAGGGATGCTGCAAAGCAACCCAGCTCGCGGAGAGGCACAGCCAGCCCCAGCAAGGACCGTGCCTCCCGGGGAAGGGTGCCAAAACACCCGCTCCTTGGGCTGGAGCCCCAGTTCCTCGGCTGAACACCCACTGGCCTATTTATAGCCGTGGAGCCTGCGTGGAGCCTGGGAGATGCTCCAAAGCGCAGGAGATACGAGCAGTGATGGCTGAGATCCCCACTCTGCTGAAGCCAGGAGGACGTCAGAGGAGGCAGGACTCTGCCCAGCATCGATGTAGTACGGGGTTTGAAAGGGTGAGTAACTTCCCACTGCTGTATAAATAGTGAGGCAAAGGCTGAGGAGGCATTTACAGAAAATGAATGTGGAATCAAAGCCGAGCCACATATTTTCAAAGCGGGAGGCATCGATCCCACGTTGGCTTTCTGTGGCGATGGCTCTGCACCATGTCAGGTGACGGATGAAGACATAATCCTGCGCTCTGATGGATGGCAGTGTGACAGAGAGACAATTTTTCACTGCACCGGGACTGAACTGCATCTTAACAGCCTGCCTGAGCATATCCAAGCTCGGTGTCTCCCTGAGACGTGCTCTCATTCAACTGCAATTTATCTGGCCTGATGCAAGGCATGGCACACAGTGAAATCCCACAGCCAGGCCTCTGGAGGAAGCCAGATTAGAGACAACCCCAGCAATCTCTCCAGCCTTAAAACTATTCCTTTAGCTACTAGAAATGCCCTGGTGTCTCCAGCAGAGTCGGGTAAGGGGCCCAGACCACAAAGCGATTCAGAATCGCTGAGAATTAAGTGTCCAAATCCCTCTGAATCGATGTCAGGCAGCCAGCTCCCTGAAGATGACCAGCAAATGCTCTATCAAACACAGCCCAGAACTGGTTTTAGGAGCACCAATATACATTTATGACTGGCACACGTACACGTCCATTCCCCACCAAAATCCGTATGTGCCTGACCGAACAAAGCAAATCCTTACTTTCTGGCAGACGTCCATGTGCTTTTTGAGCCCCACAATCGTTTTCCTGGTTATAACGCTGCAGGTTGGGCAGGCGACTTCTCCCTTCTCGCTGATCTCCCGCTGCCACTGGTCCTCGGGGTTTGCTGGTGAGGGAGAGGAGAGAGGGGTTACACCCAGCCGCAGAGACCACAACCTGCCTGGGCTGCTCGGCAGAGGACAGCGCTGTCCTAAGTCTTTGTTTGCTGCGTTGAAAAGCACTGAATTGGGAAAAGTTCTTGATGTTAATAATAAAGAAATACTCTCCCAGGCACAAACCATGCAGGCACTTGCAGCTCTACCTGCCCCACACCTCCTGCAGCTGCCTGAGCAAACCGGGTCACTGGGCTGCTTCACGTGGGGTTACCTGACCTGCTGGCATTTCACGGGGAAAAGGAGGTTCATCTTTCCAACCCCACTGGTATCCTGCACACCGGGAGTTAAAATACAGTGATACCCCTGGCCACCTCATCTTGCCCCGCGTGGAACAACTCCCCCCTGCCAAATGAAACAATTAGCGGGAGTGAAACAAAGGTGAGCACCTTGGCTCCATCCGGACGTGTGCCTGGAAAGCTTCCCTGGCACTCCTCTTCCCGGCAGACACACAGGCAGCTAGGGGAGTGCTAGCTTCCAGGCATGTGTTTATTTGAATGGCTGTGACCAGCTTAAAAAAACACCCAAAATAAGAGATATGTGGGGCCAAAACCTGCTCCTAGGTCCAGAGTTCATGCCGTGTTCTCAGCAGAACAGTGCTGGGCTTCCAGCAAGGGAAACCTGGTCTGAATAAAATCTGCCAAGTCTGTTTATTTGGATGCTTTTGCACGGCTGTGAGATGAGAGAGTCATTTATTTGAATTTGAAAGCAGTGTAAGGCATTGCAGCTGTGTTTATCTCACACATCCTGCGTTCCTCCTGCTGTCGGAGCTCCCAAGGCAAGTCAGCAACCTGTGCTAGGGTGTAGGCTGCACCTCAGAGAAGATGTAATTATGCCCAGAGTTATGCACTGGCACCATTTACAGAGATGATGTTAGAAAAAATGCCATCATCCCAGACACTGACACAGACTGTGGTCATAGTGAAGCCAGGTGGAACCAGGATTTGGCCGCCATCATCCAGCACTTGCAAGTGGTCTGTCCTAGCAGTGAAGCAAAGGTAGAATAACCCTTTGGGGATGTCAACCGTGGCTGCACTGATATTTTAGGAGCAGCGGCTGTCCCCGTGTCTGTGCTACACCTCAAAAGGGCAGGAGCTGCGTGCTCCTACTTCTAATTTTGTGCTGCTTCTGCTTGCAAACCTGCTAGAAAACTCACCCAGCAAACAGCCCGCTGGGCCAGGAGGGGTGCGGGGAGCACGAGCTGTGGGTGAAGGTGGGGACCACGGCATGAAGGTGGGGACTGCACAAGCTTGGAGCAGGGCACAGGCTAAGCAGCTAAGCTGCACGCAGAGCTGCTGCCTGTGCTTTGCCCCCACCAGCCTCACCTGCTGGTAGATGCACAGCCGTTTCCTTCTTCACACCAGCTCCTGGAGGTTTCTTTTTCAGCTCCTCTGTATTGGTGTTCCCTTCCAATTTCTTGGCTCGATGGGCTTTTGCCTTGTCCTCTGCTTTGACGAGACCTGGAGAGAGAGAGAGGATTTTTACTTCAGTACTTGCTTTAATATCCTCAGACCAACTCACATTTAGCAGGTAAAAAATCTCTACCTCCAACCCAGGGACACTGAGCTGGCTGTAGGTCTGTCAAGGCTGTACATGTAGGATCAGGTCCATAATTATGACAAGCAATATCATAACAGCTTGTGCTGTTTTATAAACAGAATAATTTCTCCCGATCCAGTCAGTTTATGAACTATGGGAACACCATGGCAAAGCAGGGTAGGATGCTTCTAGCAAGGCAGACTGCGGGGAAGACAGGATGGGGAGGAGGCAAAAGGACATTTTGCAAGAAACTGAAAGGGGGAATTGGAACAGCAAATTCAGGATATAAAAGTTACGCTCCGGCTGATGCTCCTGCATGGGAAAGGCTGTCTAACTGCTCACGCCAAGGAACTGGGGTCCCTCTGAGAGAACTTGGCAAGCTTTGCGATCCCAGACACCAGATCCCACAGGACCTTTTGTCCCTGGATCTGTATGCAATTGTCACGATGTCACGATGAACACAGGTCTCTCCCAGGCCCACTGGATGCCGGGCAGGGTCAGGAAGTAACAGAAGGAGAGGAGGGGTGACCGGGCGACAGGCGCACAGGGAAGAGGAAACCTGGCGCAGCTACCCTGGGGTGCTGGTGACTGTCACCATGCCCGCCTGCAAAGCGGAGAGGACCCCGGAGGCAGGGCTCTCCGTGCCGGCAGAGCACCTGGAGCTCAGCCAGCTTCTCCCGAATGCATCTACCCTCCCACCTTGTCCGTGTCTCATCCCCGCATGACTGCACGGGCAAAGTGTGTGCTTCCCATTCAGCCTGCTAAAGGCACCACTGCCAACTGCCGGAGCATCCTCCCTGCACTGAGCTGGGCCAAGCGAGCAGGAGGAGGGTCAGGACGTGCTGAGAGCATGCCAGCAGCAGCAGTGCTGCCTGATCCCCCTCTGTCACACAGAATCCCTCGGCAGTTCCTGGGCTGACATAAGAAATGGAAAACGTGACTTGTAAAAGACGCTTCAGCTGGAGAAGAGAGGAAGGTGCCTGGGTCCACCCCCTCCCCCCAAAATCCATGTGCAGTTCAGCCCTGTGCCTGCGCTTCCACAGAAGGTGCTGGAGGCAAATGCGGTGAGTGCCAGGGTCAGATTCAGACCTGCCCCACGAGGGTCCACGTCCACCTGAACTTGTGGGTTGTGACTCTTGCAAAGCCAAGGTCTGAGTGGAGACAGCACCCCATGAGGGGCTGGTGGCACCTCTGTCTCCGGGGCGCCAACTGCCACGTTGAACCCGGGGATGTAGGCAAACGCCTGCCCGATATCCACGCTCCGTTTGATGCGGGGGGTCACTGCGGAGGCCAGCTTCTTCTCGAGGAACCCACAGCAGACGTTTCAGTCTACAGCAGTGCCTCTGTGGGGAAGAAAAACAACCCCAGACTTCCCAGGAGCAAGGAAATCGCAGAGACCACATCCAGCCTGATCCTCGGTAAGTGTTCAATTCCTTCAAAGCCATTAGGGCCTCTCCCCCGAGCGCCTCTTGTACTGGAAGGTGCTGCCTTTTTGTTTCCCTGATCGAACGTATTTCATAGCCAGTCTGAATCCAGTTGCTTTCACGCCAGGGATGCTCCAGGTTTCCTCCCTCCTTTCCAGCCCCGTTGGGTATATTTCTGGAGCGTGACCACAGTCCCACTCGCTCTTGCTTTTCCAGGCTGAAGCAGCCAACTCCTCAGCCTCCTCTTACAAAACATCCTGGTAACACATCTCTTCCCCCTTGAATTCATTTTCTGGAATGTGGGCGACCAGCATTGGAGACAACATCTGAGGGATGGACACGTCACCCAGCCTTTCTACGCAGCAGAAATCCTTTCGACACTATTGGAAATACCGTGACGGTGGTATAGGATGATGGTGGTATGACGATGAGATGATGTTTCTCATGTCTTGCTTGTGTCAGCAGCTCGTTACTCTTGTGTTACAGCTGGACATGCCCAGATCCTTTCTCCTCTTCCTTCATTTCCCAGCAACCGGCTCCCGAGCAGAGCAGGCAGGCCGCCTTTTGTTCCCCCTCCAACACTCTCAAAGTCAAAAGCACCAGCTCCTCCAGCATGATATCCCCAGGCTGCAGGTGGCTCCCACGTATCTCCACCACAGGGAGGGCTCTTGGGGAAGGGGCTTCCCTGAAATGCCCCAGGGAGAAGCTACAACCCTACAGCTGACCAGAGTCGCCCCTGTATTACCTTTCAGTCCAAACGTCCCCGAGATGGACGGCTGCTCCCCCGTAAATTTCTTAGGAGTTTTCTGTTTCCTTCCTGACTCAAAAGAGAGAAACAGAGAGAGAGATTTGGTCAAATAACTGTACTGCCAGCAGGGCTTCAGCAGTCCCCGGGCATGGGGTGGGCACACACTCCACGTCAGGAGTGGATCACCTTGAGGAGGCCTTTATCACTGTGAAATACAGGGGCTGTCGAATGAAGCACCCACCAAACAGTAACAGAATGCTGCATCCCACCCCACAAAACCTGGAGAAATAAGGGTATCCAGGGCTAATTCAATGAGTGGAAGTGGTGGGTCTGTCTAGTGCCAAAAGCCGTGTGGCTTCCACAGCCTCAGCAGCTAAGCTGGTTGGTGGTGGCTCACTTTGGTGTTGCACGTGGTGTAAACCCATGCCATGATAGGGACAACCATGGCCTTGCAATGGTAATGGATGGATGCGGCTGCTTGCTATGCTGCAAGGAATTCAATCCATTTCCAAACCTATAGGTCCTACAGAAATACCTCTAGCACAACTGCAACCTGGTTTTAACTTTCAGTGGAACTCGCTGTTGCAAGGAACTGGGGGTGTGTGTAAATTATCAGGATGTTGAAAAAAGGCTTGGATACGTTCAGAGAGACACTCACAGCAGCGCTGGCTGGAACAGAGCCCCATCCCTTCCCATGGGACACCCCTCTCTGGGCTCCTGAACCAGCATAGCCCCAGGCTCTAATCTTACTGTGCTTCATCCTCTCGGGGTCTTCCTCCTGCAGCGAGGCCTGGCTGCCCCCCTGCTGCACGGCATCCTTGCCGCTCGAGGACTTCGCCGTGGGGGTGGCGGCTGCCATTGCCTCGGCTGCTGCGATCTGAAACTCCTTGCTCTCCCGGCTCTCCGCCGGGCACTCGCCATTCTCGGCATGGTCCTGGGCCACGGCTTTTTCCGTCTTTGCCTGTTTGGGATGGATGGTGGGGCAAGCTGAACTCTCAGCAGCTCTAGGGCAAAGCACAGAGGGCTTGTTTAAAGAGGGGTTGTTAGACAAACGTCCTGACACCTCTCCCGCCTCGCCAGCCCAGATCATGGGAATGGAGGCGGGGACGTTCCCCATCTCCCAGCCGTCCCTACGCCACCACCACACAGCCCAGCCACAGCCTAGTACCTTTTCTTGCCACTGCTCTTCCCAATGGCCTTCGGCACTTTGTTTTCTGCTTTGCTGGTTGGCACTGGCCGGTCCAAGTGATTCCAGAGCCGATGCTTTTCTAGCTGGGTTTTGGAGGTGAAGGCAGCTTCGCAGTAGGAGCACGAATAGGTCAGCTTCTCCGAGATCGCACCCTGTGCGGAGCAGGGAAAGACAGGTAGGAACAGACGTTAGACCACAAAAGGAACAGGCTTTTTCTGATGCAGGCACAAACACAAATCGTGTGCAATACCCTTCTGCCCCTCCAGTCACCTCACGCAGTGGTCCATGATGCCCCCGGGCCAGACCTCACACTGAGTCCCTCTCATACACACCTCACAAACTCTCCCTGGCCCATCTGTGCCCTCCCCATTTTAATCTCTTGTTTTTCCTGGGGTTTAAGACCTGAGAGGGGGCTTTACCCTGTAGATGGTAGCGCAAGAGCTGGCCACTGGAAAGGACATGCAGCCTTCCAGTCTCCTTACCCCTTGGCAGCGCTGATAGTGGTACTTCAAGCCATAAATGCTGGGGAACTCCAGCCAGCAGCCTGAATTGGGACATTTCACCCTGGAGTGGGCTTTGAATTCATCTTTCCACTGGTTCATCAGGGGGAGCTGGGAACAGGAGAGACAAGAGACATAGCTGAGCAAAGATCACCATGTGCTGGTGCATCCCAAAAGGGCCCAGGGGGGCACATGGGACCACCTCCCCCACCCCATTCCCATCGTGCAGCTGCAAAGTGGACCCCAGGGCTGTGTTTCAGCGCAGCGGTGCTCCCTTCTGTGAGAGGTGCTGGGATGGAGCTGCATGCTGCAGGCCTTACAGGCTAATGCTTCCTCCTGAGAATTTACCTTGCTGTGCCTCCCAGAGCACACGCACGCTCCCAGCCAGGCTGGGGAATAAATCAGGCCAGAAGTTGCCCGGGTGATTTAACCACTCCACATTTCATCTAGTCAATAAATCACCCCATGCCCATGCTCTCATGACAAACTGCTCTGTGTGTTGTCCACGCTACCGTGCTAGAATTAAACTGCACAACTCTGCGGGGAATAAATCACCCCTTTGCTGGTGCTGCCGGATCATTAGCCAAACCTGATGTGGCTGCGAGAGAATCCAGCTCATCTGGGAATGGTCCTGAGAAAGGGAGGCTGGAGGAGGGGTACTGTTCCCCGCCAGGGTTTTGGACAATGCTGGGTGCTTGCATGGAAGGGATTCAGGGGCCAAGACCTTGCTGAGTCCAAGACAAGGCTGCTCTGAAGATTAAACCACCAGGAAGGCAGGTTTAACCCCGGAGCAGGGCTGGCTGGAGCGCGCAGTGCGGCAAGACGCGGAGGGCCCGTCAGAGGGAGCGAGGCAGGGAGACCATTGGGGATCAGAGCGCGTGGGGTCTTACGGGGATGTCTTTCAGCGCCTGGTTCTCGGCCTTGGGTCGTCCTTTCTTCCTGCCTTCGGTTTTGTCACTGGTTGCATTTCCTGCAAACAGACGCAGCGCACGTCACCGTCCGGCCAGCCCTGCCGGAGGAGCCGCTGTCCCGGCAATCCTGCTGCCCGGCCCCAGCCTCCCGCTGCCCGGCTGGCTCCCTCACTCTGCACGGGGTCTGCCTTGGCTCTGGGCTGCCGTGTCCCTGCCCTGGCAAGGACGGAGATTCCCCTTTGGCAGGCAATGCCAGTTCCTCTGCAATTCAGTGCTCAGCCCCTGCACAGGAGCTGGCTGCTTCTCCTGGTGTTTGCCAATCCCCCCTCCTTTCATTTACGCAGAGCGGTTTCAGCACAGCTGGGGCTTGCTTTGGAAAACCATCCTTCCACTTGGGTTGGAAGAAATCCTTCAACAACTACACTTCTTAGCAGAAGAAGTCTCCGCCCAGGTCAGCACGCTGGGCCCTGGGCAGGCTGTCGAGCGCAGAAATCCCCCATCCCCTTTGCAGGGCTGGTGTGGCCGGGCAGCCCCAGGGCTGCAGGAGGACACTGGCCCAGGGGATGTGACAAGCACACGGGGAGCAGCAGGGATGGGGATGCCTGGGGGGATGAGGACTGGGCAAGGCAGTGCTTGGGGGATCTGGGTTGGGAGGAGAAGCCATGGGGACGCCTTCATGAGGGGTCACGGCTCTGGGTGTGCTCAGAGCAGACTCCTGTGGCATCCTGAGCACGAGCTGAATGCCAGCGGGGCAGAAATGGGCCCAATTCAACCAGACTCTGCAACCAGGGGAGACTACAAAGTCTCCGATGTCGCATGACAGGGCACACCAAACACATTAAAACTGCCAAGCCCCAGACCAGACACTTCGGTTCACAATGTCAGCAAACTCCCTGATTTCACCTATTTCACACCCAAAATGGATTGAGCAAAGTGGTACAAACACCACGATAACTTTCACTGGGGTTTGTATGCAGGGGCTGAGGGCAGTTCGCCAAAACAATCCACTTTCATATCCAACCTCCCATCACTCCAAGCTGGAACAGAGCACCCTGGTCATCCCACGGGTCTGGGGAGCCCCAGCAAGACCTCGGTCCCTTCGCCCAACGCCGGCCCCCCATGCCTCTGTGCTCCTGGCAGGTCTTACGCTGCATTTTAAGGGCTAATCTGTAATTTTAAGTAATATTGGGAGTCAGTGTAACCCAAAGACGAACTGGAGAGATGCAAGAGGACAACGGGAAATACCGTGTACAGACAACTGAGACTGAGATCTGGGTGGGCTTAATGAACAGGGCTGGGAATAAAAGCCATTTGCTACGAGAATAGAAACAAGCCAAAAAGCATCCTTGAGAAGGAAAGGCCAGAACAGCTAAGAGAGGATTACTGAGATTAAAAAAAACTAAATTCAACACGTAAAACACCCTTCTCTGGTGAAAATCAGGTAAGAAGAATAGAATGGAAGCTGAGCTGGCAATCCCTCCAGCTCCTGAGAAATTGGAGCTCAAGCCTGGCGCCGGCTGCATCCAGAAGCCAATCCAGGATTTTTTTTGCAACAAGGGAGAAAGATCAAACAGAAAGCCAACCAGTTACCTACAAAGGCACCGCCAAAACCACACACTCTCTCCCTTTTCATGGCTTCTGCCCCAGCAGCCAGGGGTAAAATAGCAAGCAAGACTCATTTATTTCCAGTCCCCTGAAGTCACGCCAGCTGGTTTGCTCCACTTTGTTACCTGTAAAAGCATCCCTTGGTGATACAGCATCCTTTGGGAAGCCCTCTAGCCCAGAAGGCCTCGTCTGCAGGAGGTGGTGACCTTTATGGACCGTAAGGAAAAGCCCCTAAGAAGCCACTTGCCTGCCCCTTGCTGCAAGGCAGCCTCTAAGCCGACCCAAACCCACCCTGTTTGGTCTGGACTCCTACCTGCCTGGCTCCTGCCCCAAAACGGCTCATGGCCCTAAGGAGAGGGGAGGATTTTGCAAGCTTGGCCCCAAACCGTGCTGGTTCTGGAGCAACTGTGCAGGGTTCATTCAAAACCCTCGCAGTGCCCGCGAAGGATGGCTGTACATCGCAGCTCCCCTCTGCATTTCGTATTTTCTCCACTGCTCTTAGAGCACGTGCTCAGGCTTTTCCTCCACGCCTGTGTGAGCGAGGGCCTCACCCTGCACGTGGAACAGAGCTACGCTTCTTGCACATGGTGGGGCTCCATGAGCTGGGAGACTATGAAAAAACACCAAATAACACAGGATTTGCAGCCAAAGCTCACAACACTACAGTTACCAGAAAAATGGAGAGAGCAATAAGCAGGTTTCTCTCCTAAACACTTTGAAATATTCCAAATTCAAAACATCCCACAGCAGCACGTCCCCGTCCCCCCAGGCAGCTCTCCCCAGGAGCCCGGCACGTCCAGGGCCATGGCTCATGCAGTGACAGCTCTCCTCTCCTGTTCACAACCTGCACAAGTTTCAAAACTTTTGGGGACGTTTCATGCCAAACACAAGAGCTCCCAGTCCAGACGCCCCTCAATGCCCTCGCTGACCAACTGCTGGCTGGGGACAGCGAGGACAAGGACAGGAGGAGCAGAAATAATTTCTCCTCTTCCAAAATCCCACTCCTGGCTTACCGCCCACTGGCTCTGCTAAACCCTGGACTTTACAGGTGCTCACGGGTGACACGAGCCTGATGGTGCTCAATGTCACGGCTGGCACCGTGGCTGCGTGTCCCTGCCAGCAGGTTACCCCAGTTGTGTGCCAAGTCAGACGGGTGGAAACGGTGTGCTCTTTAGAAACCGGGATGGCCTGCCGATGGACTCGAGGCTTCTCTGGACAAGGCCTGGCTTGGAAAGGATGCTCCCTGCATCAACCATGCTGCTGCGTCCAAGGGGGCCCAGCAAAGCGACTGCAGGAGAGGCCCCCATCTCCCCAGTCTGCGCCATGCCTAATTTGGCTCAACAAAGTGAACCCCAGCAGACGTTTCCACCTCCAGCACTTTCCCAGAGAGAACAAAATATCTTCATCATGGAGTGTCCTTCACTCCGCTTCATTGCTTTCAGCCCACCTAAACCAGAAGGAAGGGCTGAAAAATAGGGCTTTTCTATTTTTAAAGGCACTGATAAGATGTGGCGCAGGGAAAAATGCTCTCCCGAACACAGGTATGTTCATACTGCAGACAGCTGGAGTTCATTCCCCTCAGCAATAACTTACACCCCTCTGTTAGCAATCACAGCTTCAGCCCCTGAAGGGAAGAACAGCATTTGGGAAACATTTAGGGCACACGCATTTCCCCACGGGGCCGCTGATTTTGGGTGCCCGGTCTGAGGTACATCTCTGGGGTCCAACCCTCGCCCCAGATGCAGGCACCCCGCGGCATCCAGGGCTGCTGATTGCAAGGTAAAGGCAGCCAGAGACTCTCCGCGCCCGCAGTGGAGATCTGCCCAGCATAAGCAGACAGGAGAAAAATCTCCTTGGGCTGGGAGATTCCTGGATAGAGAAATCAGCTATCCATCAGGGTGACAGCCCTTAGCAAGCGGGTCCCCCGGGGCTCGTACGCTTGCAAGCCACCATCCCGGGGGCCGCGACACAGGAGACGGCAGATGGTCTGAACTCATTTAAGCCTTTCCATCCTTTGATGTAACACTTAGCTACCAACATGATAAATAGGCTGCGAGACACCCATCTCGTTAAGCCAGACACACGCCCCTCGAAAGGGAGAGGCCGTCTCCATCCCTCCCCTCCTGTTCCCAGGGACCGGCTCTCCGCAGCTCCGAGGGTCTGGGGCTTTTTTGGCCCAGCACAGCCCTCACTGGCGGGTCGAAGCGAGGAGCAGAGGCACGCTCAGACCCGATGCACTCGCACCCCCTCGTTTTAGCAGCCACCCCCCAACCCCTGGGCTCATCCCCTCCACCCCATCCACCTTCACAGAAAGAAAAAACCAGTTCCTTACCAAGCTTGGGCAGCTCTGCCGGCGGGTTTATCCTCGTCTCCGTCCTGCTTTCTTTGCTGGCAGCGGGTTTGTTAGAGCCTGCAGTTTTCCTTCCACCTTTACAGGTATAGGAATCCGCCATCTCTGAAAGAAGCAGGGGAGGCGTTAAAATTCAATCCTCGGAGCTGGGAGCAACACATGCTGAAAGCAAGGAGAGCTGCTGGGGGAGGGAGGGAAATTAGAAAACTAGCGTGCAGCTTAAAGGTTCCCAGAAAGAGAAGAAACGGGAATGTGTTTCCGAGTATTTGTTCTACGGTCGAGCAACGCCATAGACATGGCTGAAAAGCTGCTTTCATTATAGGCAGGTTTCCCCTCCACATATAAAGGCAAAGACTTTATTAAAAATTATGGGCTGACTTTGCCCAGAGACGTAGGGAATAAATGGCTTTTCCTCTTCGTTTATTTCTCTGCTTTCATTTAAGACACCAAAAGAAAAAGAAAAAAAAAAAATAGCGAGCTTTAACGAACAGATGTAGTGATAAATTTCCAATTTTCCTTATTAATGGGAAACTGTTATAAACTGAGAATTGTTAATGTTATCTGAATTTTCCATATTAATAATTCAATTTGGCTTCTCTATAAATAATGAACATCAGGAATTATCGCAGAAGGCCCAATCTCGCTCCCAAGGGAAGCAGGCAGCAGGACACCCCTCCACTTCGGTGGTGCCAGGACGAAGCCCACGGCGCGGCTGGCTCTCCCCCGGCTGGTTTCAAGCTCCTTCCTCCCCTCCAACAGCAGGAGTGAAGACTGGGAGATGCCGTGTATGGCCCTGGGGGGAAAGGAGTCCTCCAAGCCTCCAAAACGAGAGCATCAAGCCCTTGGGAGGAGATTCCCTGGACCACCACAGCCTTGAGAGCTTGGTCGGGACACGATGCTGCTGCTCAGCCGGGCACCGGCAGCGTCACTAAGGGAATTGCCAACCGGTGCCTTCTTCACCTTTGCTCAACGCTTCTCTCCCCCGCACATGGGTTTTTTTAAAACACAGATTTGACTCGTCACCCCCAGTTCCTCCCACGAGATCACGTTCGCATCGTTTAACTCAACGGAGCTGATGCCCTGAGCATCCAGACTTATCCCGCCTGTCCCTGCGCCTAGAGGGACAGCGGAGGTCAGGGGAGCATCTCCCATCTGCCCACGCCATCAACACATGGGACGTGAGGGTCCAACGGTCCTTCTGAGGTACCCCTGGGGACTTTCCGCATGGGAATGGGCACCGCGCATCGCGTGCGGCCCAGATGCTCCGAGAAGACCTGGCAAAAGCTTCCGGCACATGTTCGGCTGGTGACAGGCACGCGGTGGCTTGTGTGGACACAAAGGTTAATCGGATCAAGTGAGAAATTCCAGCCTTGGCAACAGGTTCTCTGGCATTTGGTGCTGAACACAGGGATGATTTATCCAACTAATTTGGGCTGGCTTGGTGGGAGACCGGGGTGGGAGCCGCAGCCTGACGGCTGGCGGCTCCTTCCCAGGGACGGCTGGTCTCCAGAGCAGGCACAGAGAGGGCTCCCCGCGGCCCCTTCCCAAATCACAGCTCCACTCTCACCCACATGGGCACTGCTACTGTCCCCGATCCTCCAGGGATGAACATGCCATTCCCTTCCTTCCTGTGTTGCCTCCTGGCACCTCTGCTCCTCCGAGCGATCCTCAGTCAAGTTGCTCAAAGAAAAAAAAAAAAAAAAAGACGGACGGAAGACCAGCGAACGGAGAACTGAAGACAAGATCTCCACACTCTACAATGGGGTGAAAACCATGGGGAAACACACACAGCTCACGTGTTTATCCAGCCTGGGCTAGTGCCAAAATACAACCATGCCGTGGCTTTGCCCCTTGGGCCCGGCACACATCCCAGCGGGAGAGGGGAGGGAGGGCGAGTGGCGGGGCGAAGGCTGAGCAGGCCCCCCCACGCCGAACGGTGGCGGGCAGCTCGAGGGTGACTCGCAGAGGGTGACGGGCAGGGCAGACCCCATCGATGGCCAAGGAGCCCACCTCCTCCACCCTGAACACCCTGTGGCAGCGCACACCAAGCCATGGGAGCCGGGGCGGTGCTGAGCATCACCCCCCAGCACTCCCTTCCCGAAACCACCGCCGCGCGCGAGGTGCCTGGCTCAGCCCTCCTCCCGCAGCCGGACCCTTCTCGTCCCCTTAACACATCCGTCCCCTCAAAGGGATCCTTTCTGGGCAGCTTAGGGGGGGGTTGAATGTCTTTTGTTTTTCCACACCGAATACTTCTTTGAAATTTTTTTTCCCCCTTCTTATTTTTTGGCTAAATGAAAACTAAAAATCCCATAAACCACTTAGCGAGAGCCAAACTCTGCTCCCTGGCCACCGATACAACCCCAGGGATCCCAGAGGAATTGCCCCGGAGCCAGAGAGCAGAAATCAGCCCATTGTATTTTTTTTTTGTAATGTCCAAACTTCTCGCTCATTTTTGAGTAACACATGCTGAAACCGGGCAACAGCCTGCGCCCTTCCACGCTTCCGTTACGGTTTTGGTGAAAACCCTTTTGCAGCTGGCAACGGGAAAAGAAGATGTCGGCAGGTCCTGCCCGGGAGCGGGGCTAGGATGAGGCGTGGGAAGGTCGGGGCTGGCAGAGCCTTTGCTGATGAAGCCTCCAGCTCTTTTTAGGTAACTTTTTAGAAGTTTGTGGCAGCGTTTTCGAAGCATCCCACTCCAGCTCCGGAAAAAAAAGCCTGCGTCACCAGAGGAGCCAGCGCGGGATGAGCAGAGGCTGAGCCGGCAGTGCTGGGAACTGGGGTGAGGAGCAAGCCCGTGGCCGGAGCACGATGCGGGGAGCAAAGCCTGGGGACCCACCACGCTCCCGAGCCACCGGCAG
>NW_009259033.1:155906-156219 GCF_000687185.1 Egretta garzetta | reverse complement strand
GCCCCGGGCAGCCCTGCCCGGCCGGCAGAGCCACGCACTCCTCTGCTGGGTTTGACAAGGGACAGCAACGCCCCAGCCACGTGCCACCCCAACAGGCTCCTTCCCTCCTTGACAGACCCCTCCTGCGGAGCTGTCGGGTTCTGCAGGCCAGGCACAGCCCTGAAACGGGGCACAAACTAGAAAAGAGGAAATAATTCCAAGTACAAATGCCCGTTTGTGACCTTGGATCGGGTCCACAGGAGCACGCACACAGCCAAGGATGGCCGCGACCCTCGGGGTGCCCAGACGTCCTTACGGCTACAAGGGGGAAGCC
>NW_009259033.1:155477-155705 GCF_000687185.1 Egretta garzetta | reverse complement strand
CCGGCCCGCCCCCCCCCCCATCCACTCCATTTATCATCAATAATTTACCAACGGCTCCAGATGTAGGCAACGCCAAGAAAGGCAAGCAGGCAGGCAGGGCGCAGGCAGAGGTGCGAGGGGGCCAACGCGGCTGACGGACGCCAAAGGGTCGCGCTGCGTCTCGGTCGGTCGCTGCTGGAGGGGCCGCGCTCCCTCCTGTGAACTCCAGGCCAAACCGCAGCCGCGGCC
>NW_009259033.1:149479-153747 GCF_000687185.1 Egretta garzetta | reverse complement strand
GTGCCAGGCTGGGTGCCCTGCCCGTTGTGCTGCCCTCCGGGGTGCAGTCAGGGTGCCCTGCCCGTTGTGCTGCCCTCCGGGGTGCAGGCAGGGTGCCCTGCCCGTTGTGCTGCCCTCCGGGGTGCAGGCAGGGTGCCCTGCCCATCCATCCCTGCTCTCACCCCGGGGTGCAGGCAGCTTGGAAGGAGGCTCCAGGTCCCCCTGTGAAGCTACCCCCCGGCTCTTGGGGACAAGGCTGGGTGGGATGGTCTGGTTTTCCCGGCTCCCGGCATCATCCCCAGCAGAGCTGATGGCACCAGGGAAGGTGCCGCAGGGCAGAGCCAGCCTCGGTTACTGGCACCGGCCACGCACGGCTGCGCCAGGATCCAGCACCACCACCATGAGTGGCCTCAGCTGCCTGGAAATCAAGGAAAACCAAATTTTGCTACGTGAGAGCAAAACCCGGGGCCACCGTGGCTGTCAGGGCCGCCCTGCACCATCGCTGGTACACGGCTCACACGGTGCCACCGGGATTCGGGAGGCCCTGTGGTGCAACCACGCAAAATGGAAGTGAAAAAAAAAAAACCCAACCCAAGTTGGGAGTTTCCCCGCGGTTCCCCTCTTTGTCTCCACTGTGGGGAAAGAGCTTAATTAATGTCTGCGGAGAGCAGCGAAAGCTTCGTGTAATTGCTAGGTATTATTATCGGCGGAGCGGAGGGTGATCAGCGGGGTGGGAGGGACAGGCACAGCCCACCTTCTTTGTATAAAATGAGGCATAACCGAGGCAGCTTTGCTTCCCAGCCAGCGAGCTGCCTGCCAGGAGAGCTGTGAACCTGCAGCAGGCAGGGAAGCAGCTGCCTGGTCGGGCTGTCGGGCAGCTTCGCCTGCCCGCTGGGACCAGGCAGCATCTTCAGCACCTTCAAAGTCTCCTCCTCGCTATAAGGCTACAAAACGGTGCCCAGTCGCCTTCGCTCGTCCCCGCAGCATCCTGACGGCCACCTCGGGCACGTGTGCCGGTGGGGAACATGCACGTGTATGCACACACGTGTGCGCAGGAGTGCCACCGCATTAATCTTTTGCATCTGCAAAGCACAATTTTGAGTCTCGAGGAGCGGGGTGAGGGAGAGAGGGAGATGCCGGGAAGCCCAGCCACCCGGGAGGTTATACAGAGGCTTGGAGAGCGGCCGACCGTGGGCTGGTTGGGGTAGAGAAACTCTGAAATAATCCGATATAAAGGCAGCCGGAGTTGCTATTTTCAGGCCCCACTGAGCAAAGGGGAGGGGGCCATGGAGTGGACTTGAAAAGAACAGCAAGTGTAGAGCAGATGCTGAGAAGTGATTTGTTTCATGTACAGAGTTGTACTGGTGTGGAAGAGCCTTGCTGGGAAGGGCAGGACGAGGAAGAAGAGGAGGAGGAGGAAGAATAGTGGCAGGGGCAGCGGTGCTGCCTTTCTCCAACATGCTTGTGGGAAAGCATCCCCTTGCATCCTGGCTTCGTCACAGAGGTGGGTCGTGGATGAGAGCTCGCCCTCGCAGACCGACACGATGTCGTGGGGGGTCAGGACCGCGTGTGCCGAGCGGCGATTCCCCACTGCTCTGGCCCCTGGGTCGGTGTTCCCACCATTCCCACCGCGCAAGGCAGGAGGAGGCAGCGGAGAGGCAGCCCGGCACACGCTGCGGCCAGAAATGCCTGAGAAGGTGCTTAGCAGCGGGGGATGAAGCAGTCTGAGCCGTCGAGCATGTAAATTAAATTGATACGGACCCCAGGAAGAGGAGAGGGGGGAAAAAAACCCCAATTATATAGCCAGGATCAGATAAATCTTGGTGTGGAGATGGTCTTACCCGGCTTCCCATGGAGCACGTTACATTTTAGGTGGCTGTTCCTTCACATCGGCTCTGCCCCATTCCCGCATCAAGCTGGGCAGAGGGCTGGGGCTGCAGGCAGCGGTGCAGGCAGTGGTACAGGAAGCGGTGCAGGCAGTGGTACAGGAAGCGGTGCAGGCTCTGCCTTCTCGAGAGTGCAAGGAAAATTCAGGTGTATTCAAGGCAGCCTTTGCCAGGGCTGGCAACCCTGGCCTCATCCCCCCAGGGATCCAGCGGGATGTCACCCGGGCCAAGCACACGTGTGCCTTCCCTCCCCTTGCTCTGTGGGGACAGCCGAGTGTCACCGAGGGGCCAGATCCCTGCGGCTCCGCTGCCCGCAGGGAAGCACAGACCGGGCTCCACATCCCCCTGGGGACCCTGGCCCTCTTAAAGCATCTGTCGCTGCCATCAGAGCGGTCCCTGGCTGGGCCACGTGTGCAGCAAGGTGCTGCCATCCTACGTGCGCTCCCGACATCACTTCTCCGGCCTCTCGTGCTGGTGCCGAGCAGAAGGTGTCCCCGGAGCTGCCCAGGGTCTCCCTAGAGATGCCGGGATGCAGCCAGCGTGGTGACCCCCACCCATGACCCAGCATCAATCTCTGGTACCCCTGGCAAGGGTCAATTCTGCTTTGTAAAGACACTCGGGCAAGAGTTAAAAGCAAGAAAAAAACCCTCTTACAGGAAAAGCTGGACAGTATCTGATTTTCTGGCTGTGGATGCTGCTGGGGGTATTGGGACCTGAAGCCAGGACCGTGCCCCTCACCCAGATCAGGGCTGACGGATCGGGCACTTACATGGCGAGTAAGTTTAAAACACACATTAACGCAGCCGGCCGCAGCAGCACCTTTCAAACCATCAGCACTGCGAGAATAAAACGAATGCTGGGTTTGCAGAGCCTCTTCCACGCGCCGCTGGCTCCGGAGACGTCTCAAAAACTCCTGCGAACTGCTGTGCGCGTGGGGTGGTGCGGGGCCAAGCACCAGCATCTCCGCCGGGGGGTGGGCGGTGGGATGCTCGGTGCATGGGACTGGGAGGGACTGGGAGGGACTGGGAGCCCACACTTCAGCCCATGTCTGCGGAGCCTCATGCACTGGGCGCAGAGACCGGCGAGGGAAAGGGCACGACTGCGATGCCCATATCCAGAGTGGGGGAACCAGCACCTCCACCTCTCCCAGGGCTTTATCCTGGGATTGCAGCTGGGTCCTGAGCCTGCTAACCCGCCCAGCGGCTGCTCCATCCCCTATTATCCGAGGGACAAAGCCCCTCGGACCAGCTCCGTGCTCCCGCATCTGCAGGGCGGGCTGTGCGGTGGTCGTTTTGGCAGAGGCAGAGCGATCCCAGAACAAAGAGAGAATCGCTGCTGGTTTGTGAAGCAGCATCCGGGCCAGCCCCAGCCCTCCTCCCCGGCGCGCTGGCTCCGCAGCCCGGGCCTCTGATTGGAAACCGGAGCCCGCGATGACTGTGCGAGCCATGAATTATGCTGATGGCTTTTTTTATTATTTTTTTTTTCCCCTCCCTGTGCTTGAATGCACTCAGCAAATATAAGCAAAAGGGGGGGGGGGAAGAGCGAGAGAAATCCTAACATTGAATTTTAGATATGGCGAGAAAGCAAAATGGCTGCAGTGCAAAGAGGGAAGGTTAACGGAGGAAACGCGCCTGCCTGCAGGGAGAAACGAAGCTGCCGACAGCCCTGAGGATGCTATTTATTATTTACAGGGTCATATCGGCGTGGGGGGCACCTCCTGCAGGGAGCCAGCCCCAAGCCGGGGGGGTTGGGTCTCTGGGGCACCCACAGCCCCACAGAGGCCGTTGGGGAGATGCAGGGGCGCAGGACAGGACTTGGGGACTGCGGGCTTGGTGATGAAACTGCATGGCTGCAAAACTCCCAAATCCCCCTGGTTTTAAAGAAACGCATCCTCCGATGGGAAGCAAAGCGGCTCATTTCGGTCTGGGGGTCTGAAGGTTTTTATTGGAGCGCTTTTTTATGGGAGCTAATGCCCCGTGCAAACACGCAGCCTGGGAATGTCGTGCCACAACCAAGCCTGAAACTTTCCCTTCCAAAAAAAGGCCCAAGTGAAATGCTGTGAATATTTCGACATGTTTCTGCAGGGCTTGTTTTCGCAGCAAAGCAACTCCTGCATCCAGGCTGGGGAACAGCGCTGGTTGACCCAAATGATATTAACTTGGGGACAAATTATTTATCTCAGCCCTGCTGCCTGCCCTGGGCCGTGCTTCGAGCGGCCGCTGCTGCCCCGTGGGGCTGCCCTGCTCCTGCTGCTCGCTGCCTGCACTGCCTGCTCTCCCTTGGGTCATCGCTTGGGAGTTCCCAGCCTGCAGATGCCATCTCCCCCTTCCTCCAGCCTTGCACCGGGCTGTCCCGTGTGCCACCGAGCCTGGTGTGAATGGCCAGGGACCCGCTCCAGCCCCG
>NW_009259033.1:148470-149413 GCF_000687185.1 Egretta garzetta | reverse complement strand
CATCCACCCCTCTCCATCCTTCCCAGCTCCAAATCACACCCGCTGGACCTGGGAACGCTTCTGGTTCCGGGGAGGCAGAGCTCCTGGTGGGGATCCAGGAGCTGAGAATGAGGACCCGAAAATGAAGGAGGTAATATAGGGGAAAAAAAATGAAATGAAACAATTATCCCTGCTCTGATGCTTTCTAATTAAGGGAACTGTCACCCTTATTAAGAGGCCATTAATTCATTGTCATAAGTCACCACCAGAGCACAAGTACCAAAAATGTGCCTGGGCCATTGGGAGTGGAGCAGCATCCCCTCTTCCGCAGCCTCCAGCTCCTTGAGGCCACGGGGCTGCTCACAGCTTTCTGCAAGCCAGGCCCTGCTCCCCGCGCTGCAGCCGGTGCTTTAGGAAGCCGTAAGCTCTGCCGTGGTGCTCAGCCTTTCCCGGGCAGGGATGAGCCCATCCATCTCCACCCTGCATCCCTGCGCCTGCGTCCTCTGCCCTGTGCGGTCCTTGTGGTGCAAAGGATGCGGTGGTTTCTCAGCAGCGGTCAGCTCTTGGCTGCTCTGGGAGGGCCAAACCCCCAAAGAGTTGCCAAAATATCCCCAGCCCTGTGGCTGAGGCCAGCGTTTCCCCCAGCATCGCCTCCCGCTAATAGCCAGCTCCGTCTCCAGCAGCCTCTCATTATGCATTCTGCATGGAGAGCCCTGCATCAGCTTAATTAACAAGGTAAGAAAGACAGGACCTTTGAGGAAATCTTAATTATATTATCCATCTCACCCTGAGTGGCACCTGATCCATCCCAACACTGTTCCCAAGTTCATTAGCAATGAATCAAGATTGATTAGTCCTCGACGTGCAGCGAGGACATGCTGGGGCAGAAGGCGTCTGCTGAGATCGCCGCCAGACCCTGCGTGTCCCCAAGCCCCGTCTTGTCCTCCGGCACCCGCCAGCCGGG
>NW_009259033.1:146420-148439 GCF_000687185.1 Egretta garzetta | reverse complement strand
CGCCCCGGCCCAGGGTGTTCTGTTTTCCCCCAGCCAGGCTGCCGTGCCCCCCACCCACCCACCGCTCTCCTTCCCCGGGGCTTGCGTGGCCCCGACACGTGGCACATGCCACCAGCGACTGGGATTCCTCTTTTTTTCTTGCCTGCCATCCTGCTGTGATGCCTTCAGGTGCCCGCGGGTCTCCAGTGCAAGAAACTTCGTAAGGAGCTGCCTGAGAGCACCGAAAAGGCGATGATTCGCGGCGGTTCGTAATCCCCCCTGGACACCTGATGGGAGGACGGGCTCCTAATTAGATCAAGCGTGTAATCGGCTGGGGACTGGCGTTCAGATTCAAACTGTCCTCGGTTCAGCGGTGCCAGTGGCAGGCGCTGCCATCCCGCTCTGCTCAACAAATCGCGTCCTCGAAGCCCGCGCAGCCGGGGAAATCACGGCTGCGCTCACAGCCGAGGGTGAATTCCAGCGCTGGGGGGACGGGGATTGTTTCCTGAATCAGAGACGCTACCAGCAGCTGGAGGTATCTCTCTCATCAAGCCAGGCTCGGTAATTACCTGGACAAATTAGCCATGCGTTTTGTACGTGCAACTGTGTTGGCGCTTTTTTTTCCGCTTGAAAACCTTGCTAGAATCTGCAAACTGCCCCTACCACTGGCAAGGGATCGCTGGGTTGGTTTTCTTTAGAAGACAAGCCGACGCTGGCCGTTATTTCTGATGCCAGCACTGCATTGTCCTGCTTATTGCAAAAAATCAGCATGAGCAGAAAGAGTTGATCCGAGGCAGCAAAGGCGCGTGCTCTCCCATCGCTGCCGTTGCCCCTTCGCCCCGGTGCTGCTGCTGCGTCCTCCTGCCTGCTGCATGGGATTGATCTATGCTTGCTGGTGTTTTCTCTTCACTTTAATAGTTGTCTGGTTTTAATATTGCATGAATCTGCGTCCGATTCATCTGCGTTTCATTGTCTGGCGCTGTTTGGTTTAGGGCAGTGCCTGAAATACCCCCGGCAGAGAAGTGCTAGGCAAACAGAAGGTGTTTTTCTTGCTCAGCAAAAGCTGCGGAGTGACCGAGCTGTCCCTCCGTCTGGAGAGGAGCCCGAGCACCCATCTCCCTCCAGCACCCGGGGGTCCCGGTGCAGCACCCACCGGCCCAGGTGCTTGCTCAGGAGCCCGTGGGGAGGACGGTGCTTCCTCGGTGCCACCGTACAGATGGATTTTGCTGCGTGCCCAAGTCACTGAAGGTGAAGCTGAGCTCAGGGCTGCTCCGGACTGTGTCCCCGATGCCCTGGGCAGAGCCTGGCTCTGGGTGGCTCTGGGACAACAGCACCAGAGGGCTCCAGAGCTGGAGCAGTGGTCCAGAGCCAGCCTGGAAGGATGCTCCGCTCTCACCGTCACCATCCTCGCTGGGATGAAGGCACAGCCGGCACAGACCCCGCCAGGGCAGGGGGGCATCCTCCCACCTGCCCCATGAGTGCTGCTTCACCCGGCCCCTCCAGCCCTGTCCTGCCAGGTCTCGGCAAGCCCAGTGGGACACCCCAACAGGGACGTGCTTCGGGCTCCGGCCGAGCACACTGCTGGGGTTTCTGCTTGCTTCTTCTGCATGGATGAGGAGCCGGCGAGAGCTGGAGCACAGCCTGGCATGGGTGGGCACGGCACATGGTGGGGGCCCATGGACATGCACACCTCGGGAGCACAGCGAGGGGCAGTGGGGCTTTGGGGCAGGACCTGGCGGGGGGGCACCCCACCTTTGCTGGGGTGCAAGGGCAGCCCCAGCACCGCTCCGTGCACCCCAGCTGCATTTTGAAAGCAAACCCACCACCAGCCCGCTGCGTGTGCACAGCCCAGAGCTGGAGCCTGGAGAAGCCATTTCTTCCCTGCGCAGCTCCAAAGCTCTGGAGAGAAGCTCGGCATCTCCCTCTAACAATGCACAGCCAGATGCCCAGCAGCACCCCCCTGCTCTGGGGGACGCTGCCCGCTCCCCGGCCACCCTGCAGCACCCTGTGCCCCCCCACCGCTTCTGCTGCCCCCTGGCC
>NW_009259033.1:142648-145059 GCF_000687185.1 Egretta garzetta | reverse complement strand
CCCTTCCTCTGCCCCCCGGCCCCCACCCCCACCCCTGCACCAGCACCCACCGCTGCGGCAGGAACTAAACCCACAGGAGAGCGGGAATCAACCCGGCTCTTGGCCACGGGCTGTGTCACTTGGGTTTTATTTAGCTCTGATCTGCCCAGGATTGAACGTTTAATAGTTTCCCACACGGCTGCATCAGGAGGGGATGGGGCCCCATCCTGCACGGGGCTCTGCTCTCCATGTATGGCGGTAACAAGGAGCAAACACGGATCCTGCACCGGCCAGAACGGGTGCGTGGCTCCATCGTGGCCATTGGTGCAGAGATGTTTTTTTTTTTTCCTGGTTGTTTTCTTTCCTTTTCTTAAAATTCAATAAATTCTCCCAGCTTTGTTGCTCGCCGAGGTTCTAGCGAGGCGGGAAGAGCCAATTTTGCTGCATTTTTGAAAAGGTCAGTATGGGCAGAGGAGGAAATTCCAATTTCTGTGTCCGGAGGGGGTGGGGGATACACACAGTGAAGCCCCGAACCCAGTTCACTGTAGATGGACACTGGGGGTCACAGGCCCCCCTCCCCCCACCACAGCACAGCTCAAACGGGAATCACCCGCCGGCGAGGTCCGTCCGAGCTGACCGCTGCGCAGGGATGGGAGAGAGCGGCCGCCGCGGTCTGGGTCGCTCCCGTGCAGGCACAGACTGGGCGATGCCTTTCCTGAGTTGGAGGAAATTGGGATTTGGGAAATTTGAAGTCTTTGCCTCTAGCACAGCACCAAACCCCTCCTCTGAGGGTGGCTGATGTGCGTTATAAACTCCTTTGGCAACGCTGGGTGTGGTGGAAATCACACTGGTGCAGGAGAAAGAAGTCACCTGCTTGGATCCCAGCACCATTTGGTCACTCTGTTATCCAAACCAAACCAGTTTGAGAACAAGATTTTGGTTCTGAGACATTTCCATCCCCTGGGCCTTGTACAAACCCCCCTGAGGACCCAGCACGGCCACTGCGGCTGGAGCCCAAGGATGCTCCGTGCATCCCGCATCCTGCCCGGGCCCCACCACGCCCTTCCCCCAGCCCTAAGCCAGGCGCTGCCTTGAGACCCCTCTCCAGCCCCAGTCGGCGCTCGGGGGTCCGAGCCCTGGTGGGGTTCCTGCCCTCCAAATCCTGGAGGCAAATCCCTGGAGCGTTGCATCTCCTCCTGCCCCACCAACACACCTGAAGGCTGCCTGGAGGGCTCTGGGGACAGCTTTCCTTGGGGATTTCAGAGGGGAGACAAAAAACCTTTGGGTGCAATTGCAGTCTTTGCTGGCCGTGGGCAAACAACTTGGTTTCAGTTCCTTTTCAATCCCACCCCCGTGGAAACCTCCCAGCTCCTTCACTGAGGAGCAGCTTCACTGCGATGGGACAGAGATGGGACAGAGATGGGACAGGGATGTGCCTGTCCCGGGGGGTTTAGGGCTGCAGACATCTCCTGAGCATCCCAGGGAAGGGCTGGAGGGACTAAACCTCGGTGCGGGTGCAGGTGTGGGAAGAGCCAGAAGAGCAGCAAGATAAAATAACAGTCTCTTAGTTTATTACCAGCGGAGGAGCAGGCGGGTGGTGGGTGGGCGCCCGGCCAGGGATCCACTGGGACCTGCCTCCACATCCCCGCCAGCTCCAATGCCCCAGGGACTTTGGGGTGCTGCCATTTTGGGACACCCCTCTGGCCCCGAAAGCCCTGCCCTCGTCACCAGAGGGGGAATGTGGGGAGGTGACAGCATCCATCCTGCCCCAAGATCTTCAGTTTACACATCGTTGTTCCTCATCACCAGCCCCTGGGCAGAAGGTTGGGATGAGCATTTGCAAATGCCCAGAGGAGCAGAGCTCTGCAAAGAGCTGGTGGGAGCGCAGAGGGCACGGGAGGGAGCACGAGTGGGCACCGGGGCCGGGGGGAGGACGTGGCACCCAGGAACCCCCAGCCTCACCCCAGGCAGCACCCAGCACTGGCCAGCAGCGTCCCCAGCTGCTCCCACCCCTGCATCGGCTCCCCCGTTTGCCTGCAAACGAGGATGGATAAAGGACGAGCTCCTGGCACAGCCACGGCGCCCTCCCGGCACGTCCACCCTGCCTTTGCTCCCAGATTTTCCAGCTCCGATGACTCAGCTCCCTTTTTCACTCACCAAGCGGAGCCAGGCGCTGGCGGCTTGGCCCCGCTTTTAATTTTTTTTTGGCTGGTGGGGTCATCTTATTTGCAACTGATAACGTTACCTCCTAGGACGCTGGAAGACAGCCCAGTCTGGAGAGAAAACTAAAGCTCCCTAAATAAGCTCCGAGGTATGGACGCGAGCCATCGGGTGCTGGGATGTCACCCATGTGCTTCACCGTCCTCTGTATGGCTCCGAGCCGTCCCGGGAATAACCGTGCTTGATTTGTCCGCAATGCTGAGCCCTGCCTG
>NW_009259033.1:141997-142596 GCF_000687185.1 Egretta garzetta | reverse complement strand
TGTCCCAGCAGCTCTTTCTCTCATTTTCCTCCAGCCAAGAGCCACGTCTGTTGGAGGAAACCTCCCGTCTCTGCACAGAAATTTATTCATAAAAAAGAAAGAGAAAGAAGAAGGAGGAGAGAAGCCCCGGCGTGGCTGGAAGCTGTCTCTTCGTATTCCAAGCGTGCGGTTCAGGTCTCGTATCGGCGCTGCACAGCCCATCCCAGAGGTGCTCGGTTCACAGTGTTGGTGCAATCTGCCAAACAGATGGATCAGCTAGGAGACATTTCCAAAAGAAGCTGGAACAAGGCGGGAGAGGAAGGAATAAACAGCCTGCAGGGTGGCATGTTCCAGCTCACCCACTGCCAGACCCGGAGAATCCCGTCCCTTCCATGCAAAAATGCCGCTAAGGGATTTTTCCGCTGCGTACCACAGCCCGGCCCCATGCACCGCAACCCATGCACCCCAACCCCTCCCCATGCACCCCAACCTGCACTCCACACCCCGTCCCAGCCACGGCGTGGGCTGCTTTTGCACCAGCGACATGCAGGTGGGTGCCCCTGGCTTCGGCAGCCCCCCGGCCGCTGCTCCTCTTCTCCGGATGGGTGCAGGAGGGGCAC
>NW_009259033.1:137000-141858 GCF_000687185.1 Egretta garzetta | reverse complement strand
CCCGCCCTGCAAACGCGGGGCTGCTCAGTGGCACGGCGGGGATGCCGTAAAAGCGCAACGCCGGGGGTGCCCACGTTCACGTGGAGACAAGGAGGGGGAAAGGGAAGAAATCCTAAAATGCTCTTTCACCACCTGGACCCGCAGGGGTGGAGAAGCCTCGCGGGGGGGGCCCCGCTTTTGGAGAGCACCGGGTGGCAGCTCCAGGTCCCCAACCTCGGGACAGGTACTGGCTTCAGCAATCACGTAACCCATCCCCACAGGCAGGAGCTTTCCATTTCTCCGCTCCACCTCCCGCATCAGGAGATGTTTTCCCGAGCGCACGGTCCCCGCGCAGGCTGGCCGACCCGGGGGAAGGGGGGTGCCCATCAAAACGCATTAGCGTCGCTGCCACCGTCCCCGGTGAGCCACTCTCCTCCAGTCCGGGGGCTATTAGACGAGGGATTTACAACCAGCTTTTGTCCTGGTTTCCCAGTGTACGTTTGCTAATGCTGCCTTTGTTTCCCATGCAAGGACTGGCGGGGCTCTTGCATTAGGGCTTTGCATCCCTTGCGGGCAGCTCCGGTGCTCCCTTCCCCGCTGCTTTCTCTCGGCCCTGGCAGAGCCATGCACACGTGGAGGTCTGACCGGGACGATGCTCTTGCACGGGAGTCAAAGCCAGAATCCACAGGGGGCAAAGGGGAGGGAGCGGGTCCTGGAGGGAAGTGTCCCCCAAGGACTTGGCTGGGAGTTGGGTTCAGACCTGGAGGAAGACATTTGCAACCTGGACTCCAGCTGAGTAGGGCTCTTTCCTCCTCTGCAAAAATTTTCAGTATTTAAAAAACCATAAAAATATTATATTAATTTAGGTGAGGAGAAGGCTCTTCACCATTTTATGCTCATTTTAAACAACCACCAGCCTGTCCTGGAGCTCACCCCGGTGGCAGATGCCTCCTGCCCAGCCCGGGTGGGTGTCCCCGTGCCCGTGGGGCGGCTCTCACCCTGGCTGCCTCTCCATGGGGAGAGGGGAAAGAAATGGGGGGTACCTCTGTCTTCTGAATCACAAACCTCCAAACATCTATTTCTTCAGGGGCACATGCTAATGGCAATTAGTACCAGCAATTAAGTGGGGATGCCTGGCGTACCTGTGATGGCGTGGTGGGAGAACGCCTCGACGTAGATGAGATAGTTATGTGGGCAGTGCTTCTTCAGCCATTTGCACACATCCTGCTGGGTCCAGAGCACCACCGGCTTGGCCAGGCTGCCCAGCGTGGGGCTAGTGTGGTAGATGCCATAGTGGTCGCAGGCACGGCCCTGTGGGGAGCGGGAGGGGAGTGGATTTAGCAGGATTTGGCCCCATGGGGAGGAAAGTGCCTTGGCTGGGAGCTCAGCCCACGAGGATGGGGGAGATGCTGGCCGGCGGCACAGGACTGCAGCGATGCCAGCAGGCTTTGGCTTTGCACCCTCTGGAGTCTCTGGGGTCACCCCGAAATAGCAGCATCAGAGGAGCCGGTGGGGGAAGCGGGGGGAGTGGGGATGGGAGGCCAAGGTGGGGGTCCTGCCTGCAGCAGGAGGGCTGGGGAGCTCCCGGATGTGGGTCTATGAAGGCAGGACCCCCACCCCAATCCCCTTCCCCTATACATCTCCCAGCCTCAGGGCTCAGAAGATGTCCCAGGGGTCCCCAGGGCCCCCCTTGCCAGGCAGAGAAAGGTGCTTGCTGGCAGCTCGCAGTAGGGATGGAGTCAGCGAGGTCCCGGGGGCAGCAGGTACCAGTGCAAAGCCATCCCCACCAGAAATCAGTACTGGTGCAAAGCCATCCCCACCAGCAGTCCCCAGCGAAGCAGCCAGCAGCCAGCTGGTGCTCTGGAGCAGGAGGGACTTTCCCTGCTTTTCCTGCTCAGCCTCCTTCAACCCCGGGCTGACCAGCCACGACAAGGTCCTGGAGTCTTGTGGGTGTCTAAAACCACTTCTGAACCCCACAGCTCTTCCTTGGGGGGCTTCCATGCCCGGAGGTAAACCAGAGTCACAGTCCTCAGCACCCTGATGTGCCCTCTGGCCACCTTCCACCTCCCGGAGACCTCTGCCACGCACCCTCGCCCCTTGCCTGGACTGCCCTGGCCCCCAGCACAGGCTGCTCCCCCTGGCACCCACTGCCCGCCCAGCCCCGGTGCCTGGCAGGCGCCTGCCTGGTGGCAGGAGGGGACCAGGACCCGCAGAGCAGAGGGGATGGAAGGGGAGAAGTGGTGCCCATGGGGAGACAGGGCTTGTCTGCCAGCATCCCTCCCTCCCTCCGGCTGCCTGCTGGAGCAGTGGTCTCACCCCGAGCTGCCCGGTAGCTCCGTTTCCTCGCCCACATCACCGCGACGTGTGAGGTCTTTGCAGCCTGGGTTTATCTCGGTACGGAGCAAAGCTGTAACAGTGCAGGGGGACGATCCTGCTTCTCCCTGGGGGGAATCCTCAAGGCTGGCTGGGAAACAGGGCTGGGGGATGCAGAAAGCCACCCTTGCCTGGTTTTAGCACCCAGGGGGGATTGGTGAGCTCTCTGCTGCCGGCGATGCCAAGACTTCACCCTCGAGCAGCACCAGCAAACGTCGCTCCTCCAAAGCAACTCCCCATGCCCAAGCTGCCGGGACTGTCCCGGGCTGGCCTGCAGGCGGGTGGGGATGGCAAAAGGGTCCCCACTGCTCACAACAGGAGGGGACCGGGTTGCCAGGGTCCCTGCTGGCACGGTCGTCCCCCCTATCCAGGACAGGGCAGGGGCAGGGCAGAAGCAGCAGCCGATGTGGGAACATAGCGGCATGGGAAAGGTCGGCAGCGGGTATGCCAATGTCAACCTCCATGTATGAATAATGGCTAATTAGGCATGCCTAATAGAGGAGTGGAGATAATTAGTGTGACAGGGACTCCAGACATCCCGTGGTTACTGAAACTCATGGCATGTCCCTGAGAGATGCCAGAGAGGAGGCGGTGGGGGGCAGCAGGGTCCGGCACGTCTGCCCTGGCCCCATGCTGGGCACTGCTCACCCCGCAGAGCCTGGCCAGCCTGGTGGGAGCTGCAAGCCCAAATGCTGGGCTTGGAAAGGGACTTTGTGGTCCTGGGGCCGTTCGAGCAAGAGGGAAGAAGGCAAAGTTGGGAGGCTGTAAATTAATAACCAAGGAGTCCATCTCCAAAGCCGATGGAAGATGTGATAGGAGGCGATGCACACAAATTGGTACCCCAACCAAACTGAACCCTACCTTTGGGGGGACCCCCGGTAGCTGCCTGCTGCCCCCCCAGACACATCCTGGGAGCTGCCTGCCCGCAGGAGCAGCTCCAGCCTGCGCCGGCCGCTCAGCTCCTTCACACTCGGCTGAGCGCGCCGGAGAGCGTGCCGTGGGGAGGAGGCGGTGATTTGCTCTGGATTCACTAACGAGCAATGATGAGAAGCGGAGACGCTGGGGGAAATAACGTCCAGCTTCCCGCCAGCTTCCCGCAGCTATTATCTCCCTAACCCTCCAAGGGACGGGGGAAGAGGTGACAAAGAACCCGCAGTTTCCCTGGGCACGCTGATGTCTGCAAGCATTTCACCCATCAGACACAGCCCCGCACCGGGGACCCATCTCAGCATCCCTAATCCCTGCGCTGCCGGCTCGGGGTGCATCATCCCCCCGCGGTGGGCGAAGCCCCCCCAGCAGGTCCCCAAGCGAGCCCCGGCGCTCCCTGGGTGGGAAGGGGAGGTGTAACGGGTCAGCAGCTCGTTTTCCAGCCCGTTGAGCTGGGCTGTCCCTCCGATAAACTCTCAGCCGTGAATATTGAGCGCCGGTGGTGAGGAGAGCAGGCGGGAGGCTCGGAGGCTGCTCCCGCAGGGAGGCAGGGGGTGGCTGGGGGGGAGCTGGGTGGTGGGAGCCGTCCCCTGGGAGCTGCAAGGGGCAACACGTCACCTCCCTTCTCTTGGGGAATTTTTCCTTGCTTAGGGTAAAATTAAAGCCTTTCTCCTCGCCAAATCGCTCTGGGAGGCACGTAGAGGCAGAGGAGGGAGAGCCGTGACGAGCGCCTGGAGGATGGCTGGCGTGTCCCGTCCCCGCAGCACTGTCCCCACGCTTTTCGCAGAGGTGCGAGAGGAGAGGGGCCAGCGGGGTGCCTGGAGGGGTGGGTGATGGGGACGGGAGGCACAGCGCTGCCAGGACCAGGGACCCGAGGGGCTGCCGCTCCTGCGAGCATCGCAGCGTGACGGTGGGACTGTACCCGTCCCTGGGGGGACCCTGCCCCCCTCCCACACCAAACCAGCCAGGCCCTCAAGATGGGAAACCATCTCCATGTCAGAGGCTGGAAGCCAGGCAGTTCCATTTTCCCCCGGATTCTTTCCAGCAGTCACCGGCTGGACATGCTGCCTCCGAACACGGCTCCCAGGGCGTTACGACGGGGTTAGGAAGCACCAGGAGCCGCTCACCGGGAAGATGCTCCTTCCCACGGCCCTGCAGAAGCAGGGCAGCGGGCAAACGGCTGGAAACCTTCAGCTCACAGCCTCATTAAAGCAATAAAGTTCAGAATTTTAGGAGGTCAATGGTCCAAACCTGGCTAAGAGACATACCCAAGCGCTCAGGGATTTTAAGGCATTATAAAGAACCTGGTTCTGGCACATTTACTGTAAAATTGTTTTAAGTCCCAGCCCCAGATGTGGAGGGGGGGGTGACGCACAGAGCTCACCCCAGCACAGCTCCCAGCCTGGTGATAATAATTAAATTATTATATTTCTGGATATTACTATAATTAAATACCCAATAATCATGAGAGCTTTCAGCAAAACGCGATCTGAAGGCCTGATCCTGCGGAGAAAGAGGAGACGCTGCTGCGGGGAATCGATGGGAGGGGGGGGGACACGAGGATCCGCGCCCCCCTGGG
>NW_009259033.1:134808-136713 GCF_000687185.1 Egretta garzetta | reverse complement strand
GCTGCCGGCGGCCCCCAGGAGCCGGCAGGCGCCGACAAGATGTTTGCCCACACAAACCCCTCGCGAGCGATGCTTGTTTTGACACCCGCCTGCCGAGCAGACGCGGGGACCCGCCGCTGATCTTCGCCGCGTGGTTACAACCTCCTGCTCGTCACCGCCGCTCTGCCGGGCGAGACGCCGGCAGGGGGCAAAGGGGAAGGAGCCGCTTTCCATGGGCCAGGCTGGCATTCAACGGCCGCCACCAAGGGATGGGGAGCAGATAAACCCCACCCGGGGCAGCCCGATGGAGAAGGGGATGCAGGGTGGTGTCCCCCCAGCACAGACCGTGGCTGCTTGGGGACGGCTGCTGCCAGGCAGGGGCACAAACCCAAGTGGCAGCTGAACACATGCCAGCCATCTACAATAGCCCAAGAAATACCCACGATGAGGGGGTTTTGTCCCTCGCCCCTTGTGTTTTAATAAGCTGGGGGTATTTGGGTTGCAATGAGGATGCAAAGCTTTCCTTTGGGGGCGACTGAAGGGATCCGGCTGCTGTGGGAGGAGGACACATGGGTATTAGGGGCTCACGCGCTCGTCTGCGCCGGATAAAAGCCAGCCAGCTTGACATAAGCAGTGCTGATCCGCAGAAGCAAAGACCAGGGCATCCCCCAGCCCACCTCCTCCCACCACAGCAAGCCGAGCAAGTCACGGAACCACCGAAAGCAGAGCAGCACCCGAAGGAGACCCACCTGCGGGAATAACCCACCCTGGCAGAGCGGAGCGGCTGCAGAAAACCTGCTGCAGCTCATTTTTGGCATCGGTGGGTTTTAGGAGGAAAGAGGGTTCAAAGAGACCTCTCGAGTAAACCACCATGCAAGAGGAGACCGACCAGCCAAAAGAACTCATGGAGCAGGAAACGGCTGTCGATGTGTCCGTGTGGCCCAGGTTATCCAGCCCACATGGCACCGTCTTGCTCCTTAGACACACCCAGTGACAAGCATTGCCATGGGGAAACTGAGGCAGAGGACCTGGCCGGTGGCTGGGGAAGTGGTTTTATGGAAAACAAGCTGAAGGGAGATCCATGGAGAGGCTCGGTGTCGAGCAGAGGCAGATGGGGATGTCCCTGATGGCTTCCTACAGCCTCAGACACCCTGGACCCGGCAGGCGAGGACCGCAGGAGGCTGAGCTCTCTGCAGACAAGGATGCCTGAGACACCGCCGGCACCCTGAGCACCCAGCCCTGCCGTGGACATGCTGGGCTGCCCCTGAGCTGAAAACTGCCTGTCCCACCAGGCGTTGGAGGCAGATATGGACCTGGCAGGTGTGGAGGTGCTGGTGCCAGGGCTCTCTGCTTTGGTTGTGCCGGGGCTTCCCTCGGCGGGAAGAGAAAGGCTCGGTGGGGGAGCGGTGGGGAAGGGGGCTCTGGCCACCAGCAGGACATATCCATAGGGGGCTACGGAGCATCTGCTGCCAGCAGCAGGATGTGGGCATCTATGCTCCCCGGCAAACACGGCTGGAGTGAGAGAGCCGGAGCAAGAGCAGATGGGAGAGAGGGGGGAAAGACGAAGGGGGAAGCAAGCTGAGGAGAAAGGCAGGGGCAGGCAGCTGCTGCCCTGGAGCCCCGAGCCCCCGGCAGCTCCTCCGGCAGCTCCTCCGCAGCCTCCCGCTCCCCCAGCCCAGCCCTCGGGTCCCAACTTTCCCATTGCCTGGCGGCACTCGACATGGATGAGGATAGGGGGTGCTGAGCCAGGGGAGGTGGGAGTATTTCGGAGCAAGGGGAGGATGGAGCAGAGGAGCCCCACAGCAGGGCAGCCCCTGGGCTGGCTCCACACAGGGACACGGGGGTGGCCTCCGACACGGGCTCTCCTCTCCTTCCCGTGGCCTGCACAGGAGCGGCCACAGCAACGCCACGAGCACCCAGCCACCC
>NW_009259033.1:133191-133862 GCF_000687185.1 Egretta garzetta | reverse complement strand
GGGCGTTTGATCCCGAGAGATGCTCAGCGTTTTCCCCGTGTGCTCCCGCCTAATCCCGCGGCAGGGCCAGCTGGCACTGGGATGGATGGGAAGCCTGGGGGGCTGCTGCGGGTGATGCCGGACCTGCTGGGCATCAAAGCACCCCGGGGCTGAGTGGAGCCATGGCAAGCTCGTACGTGGCAGCACCGGCATCACCGGGGGCTTGGGGCGTTTGGGATGCAGGAGGCGCTGGGGAAAGAAAAGAGGGAGCGTGGCGATGAGCATCCTTCCCGGGCAGGGGCTGCAGGGCTCAGCGTGGGCTGCTCCGGCAACCGGGCAAAGCTGCCGTGGTTATGGCCATGTTTGGGGTCCGGGCAGAAGGGGGGTGCCTGCATGGGTCGGTGAGCAAACGATGTGCTGAGTGTGGGGAATGGCACCTTGAAATGGGGCTGCAGGAGCCTTCGGGGCAGCTGAGTCTGAGCTGGAGCAGAGAGGGGAGAGCTTGGCTCTGGTCCCCAAATGGCCACTGTACCCCATCTTTCTGGGCCCCCAAGAGCCGGTTTGTGCTCCCTGTGGCTCGTCTGGCAGCCCTGTGCGATGGACAACCTGCTGCCGTCTCGCGGGCTGGGGAATCGCCAGCGGCTCATTTTCCCTCGGTGGGTCTTTGATCCCTTTTGGGGATCTTCCCAGCC
>NW_009259033.1:132667-133058 GCF_000687185.1 Egretta garzetta | reverse complement strand
AACGTGAGCGCTGGAGAGGCTCAGAGCAGCAGCCGTCACTGCCGGGGAGAGGGATGGGAAACCTCACGGGGACGGAGACCTCGGGGCAGGACGTGGCAGCACACAACGAGCCGGACGGTGAAAGCATCCCCGGGTGATCCCTGAGGTGGGCACGGGCTGATCGCTACCAGCAAACCACCTTTGAGCTGACTTTCCATGGGTGCTGCCTGCTCCCAGGTGTCCGGGACCCTCTCCGGGGGGAGCAGCGGGGGGTGGCCAAGCTGCAGCAGGAGCAGGCAGGGGCACGCACGGAGCAGGGAGCCCAGCGCCTGGACAGGCAACGCACTGCCCACATCCAGCCTCCTCCTCTGCCATGGCCTCGGGGATGTCCCCCTGTCTTTGCCACCGTCGC
>NW_009259033.1:131133-132613 GCF_000687185.1 Egretta garzetta | reverse complement strand
GGGTGAGCCAGGCTTCCGGGGATTAACGGCGGTCCCAGGGAGAATGGTGGAACAAGCTTCCCAAGGAATGAAATCCCTTTGTCGATTTGCCCGGCTGCCAGAGTCTGGGAGGACAAGAGACATTAGCACCAAATGGGGTGAGAGATTTGCCAACAGCGGGAGAGGGATTCACCGGGAGCTGGTTGCCCCTCTCATGTTCCTCCAGGCAGGTAAAGAGTGGATGAGACCAGAGCTCTCCGGGGACTTCAAGGGCAGGGAATCCCTCCTGCCCATGGAGCAGCTTTGCGAGGGACTCACCTCGCTTTCAGTGGCATCTGCATGAGCCATGAGCCCGGCTGGCATCGCCGTTGCCCTGGTCCCCTCCATCCCTTCCACACGGCTTCACCCTGGTGCAGGGCAGAGCTGCTGCTGGGCTCCCCCGGGGAGACAGCGATGCCCTCCAGGACCCCCCAACGCATGTAATCCTTGAAGCCATACCCATAGGATGTCCTTACGGACCAGATCCTGCCGAGCCATTCCCTAAGACCCGCTGGCCCCGAGGAGGACGAGACCACATTCAGAGAGGACTGGCATCCCCTCGAGCCTCTCCAGGTTCCCTTGGAGCATCGCCCCAGCACTTCCCTCTGAATTCTCTGCTTGTGGAGGTGAGATGGGAGCCCCGCGCAGGGACGGAGCTCAGGCGGGCGGCCGCTCGCTGCTGGTGTCTCCCGAGGAAGGAGGAGGAAGGGAACAAAAGGCAGATGCCCTTCCCGTCCTCCCCATGCAGCACAGTGCCCTGGGTGCTCATCAGGGGAGCATCCATGGTTGCTGCTGCCTGCCTGCACGGAGGGGCAGGCAGCCCTGTGACAGGGGGCCCTGGGGCACAGCTTTTGGGGGGACTGTGGGTGTCTTTGGGGGTGCCTGTGCTCCTGAGCCCCCCGTGGGTACTGCTGGGAGGTTCCTGAGCACCCCAGGACAGGGGATCTCTGTAGGCTTGGGCACCCAAGAGTGTGGGTTGAGGGCAGCAGGCAGGGCCCCAGGGTGGCTCTGGGCAGAGCGGGGTCTCCTGGCAGGAGGCAGGCGTGGGAGCTCCCAGGCAGGGACACCCCTGCCTGCAGTGAACCCCCTTCCACTTCGGCATGCTCTTCCCGGGGGTCCTGCCCTGCTCCAGCACCCCCTGCCCTGCCCTCATACCTGCACCCCCTTCCTTGCTCTAGCCAAATTTCCCAGTCCGTTTCACTGCTCCCCCCTAATACTGGGCTTAGGGAATGGGGACAGACCCTCCCCAGGATGTTGGGGGCAGCAAAGGGGGATGTGGAGGGGCAGATCCCTGGGATGGAGGGCGCAGCACGGGGCTGGGGGGGAAGAAGGGGCAGACCCCTGGAGTGTAGGGCGGACCCCCAGGGTGGAGGGGGCCATCGTGCAGGATGGATGGAGCAGACCCCCGGGGTGGAGAGGGCAACACCGGGGGGATGGAGGGCAGATCCCCGGGATGGAGGGG
>NW_009259033.1:122691-130440 GCF_000687185.1 Egretta garzetta | reverse complement strand
GGGGTGTAGGCATCTCCCCCCACCCCTGCCCAGGGACCACCAAGCATCACCCCCCATCCCTGCCGGGGACCACCAGGCATCACCCCCCTTCCCTGACGGGGGGCCACCGGGCATCACCCCCAGATCCCTCCCCAGCCTGGGGGTCAGGTCCTGGGGACACCAGGGTGCAGTGGGCACTGTGCACAGTTTTTTGCTACTGTTTGCAGTGGGCTCAGAGCCTGGTTGTTCCCTCCTCCCCAAATGTCCCTTCTCCCCTACCCGACCTGCAGCTCCTCGGGTGGGTGCCAGCGGGGCGGGCGTGTGCAACGTGGGCTCTGGTGGGCGGCCGCAGCGTGAGTGGGCACCCAGCAAGCCTCGCTGGAGCACGGCGTGCCGCCATGGAGCAGGACAGCGTCGCCAGCACCCATCACTCCCCCAGGGTGACAACCCTGCGGTATTTTTGGAGGCTCCTGCCTTCAGCTATCGCACCTGACTCCCAGCCAGGGACCATCACTGTCAGCCCGTGGAGCTGCAGAGGGTCCAGCTGCGCACCCTGCGGCTATCCTGGGCTGGGGTGGGGTGCCCGGGACGAGGACAAGTGGGTGCCCATGCCACATTCCCCAGCACAGACCTACCGCAGCACCCGGCAGACTCTCACCCTTGTTCTAAGATGAGAAAAACTCAGCCTTGAGGGTCTCTGCTTCCAAACCCACGCTCCCTCCTTAGCAGATGGCTCTGGCAGGGTTAGACACGTTGCGCGGTGATCAACCACCGTGGGCTGGGGCTGTAAAGGTGCAGCGGGTGGCACTGACCCTGCGTGGCCTCGTGCCGGGGGTTGTGTGGCTGTTCAGCATGCTGGTATAGCTACGGCATAAAACCCACTCGGATCCAGGCAACGCAGCCACGTGTGAGCATGCAACACCTGTACAAATTAAATGCAGCTCCCCACATCGATACGAGGTTTCCAAAATTTTGGATGCTCCTTCAGGAGCTGCTTCGGATGGGGCTCAAGCCCCTGACCAGGCTCAGCTCCGCGCCGTGAGCCAGCTGGTGCTGCCATGCTGGGACATGGGGCCATGAACTGGCTGCGTAGCCTGCAAACAGCCTGCTACTAAAATGCTACCGGTGATAGCATTCCTCCTCCTGCCGCTGCCAGAGAGCGGTCAGGGCAATACTGCTCATTGCAGGCATCCAACTCTGTCAAATAAAGAAAGAACCCGTTTTCCAGTACCCTGAAATTCCCAGTTCTCCCTCAGTCTCTGTCTATACACGGAGCTTTCAAGCCGTGGCAGAAATCTTCCAAGACAAATACGGTTAAAGATGGGCCTTGGCAGGAAAAGGCTGATGTTGCTTGAAGAATGTGTGCAGATTACGGCAAGCTGTTATTAAAAATAAGTGCTGTGCTGTTCCCAGCCTTTGCTTTCCCTGATTTTTCCGGTAGTAACTACACTTCTCCAGGAAAGGTTTTGTGTGGTGGGGGGGAAGGAATTTGTTTCCTCCTCATCATCTGCAAACAGGTCCAGAGCCAACCTACCGCCCTGCCGATGCCCGGTGGTGCTGCGGTGGGGTCTGAGTGTGGGGGAAAGCCAGGACCACCCACCCGTCTATTAATTCCAGAGGATTTTCAGGAAAACCCCGAGCCTCGGGGCTGCCTGGGGAGGGTTGGGGAGGTGGCGTGGCCCCACTCATCCCCGCTCCTGCTCCATGCTCCAGCTATCCTCAGCGTTACAGCACCCAGCGTCATTCTCCCACGGCAGAGCATCTTGTACCCAGCCCCAGCGCCTCTGTCCTGGGTTTTGGTCTGTCTTTGGGTCTTTTAATGTCGGATCAAGGGTTATCTATAGTTAAACAGGAATTAAAAAGCCTGTGCTTTGAACCCAAACCCAGAATATAGCTCAGGCAGCTCAAAGCACCAGTCAGGCGCCCCTTTCCCCCACGTGTTGGTGGGGTGGGAAGGGGACAAGCTGGGGACACCAGCTCCAGCAAGCCCCGGACCTACTGGCTTCCCCTCCACATGCAAAAGGATTTGGGTAAGGACAGCACTAATGTTGCCGTGGGCCCCGTCCCTCCCCTCCACCAGCCTCCGGAGAGGGTACAAGGATGGGATGATTCAGCATGTTCGTTTTTCAGAGAATAAAGGAAGTAATTAAACATCAGCTTTCCTCCCGCCGCAGCCCTGCGAGGATGAGAGGGAGAAGATAAAAAGCCTTCAGACGGAAGTTATTTGTCTAAGGAGAAAAGTGGCTATCCGACCGCTGGGCTGGGGGCTGTGTATGCAGCCGGGTGTCGGGGAGCCCCCCCTCACTGCAGCCCCCTGGGCTGGGGACCGGCGCTCGAAAGCCAAACACCACAAAGGGGTTTTCCCAATCCCTGCCCTTGAATTTTTGTGCAAAGAGTTTAAAATGAGTTTGTAAAGGCACTTGCAGGGAGACTGAATAGAAAACAGCTTTGTGTCTGAAGCGGGGTGCTGGATGGCGCTTAGCTCGACTGGGCATGGAGATATTTAGTGCTATGAAAATCTTATTTATTTTCAAGCAGCAAAGCTCATCGCTGCAGGGTGGGTGTTGCTTCAGGTGGTGCCTGCGGTCCCCTTCAGTCCCTGGCCATGCAGGACATCCTCTCGCCGCTCGCAGCGCGAGATCCGCGCCTTCCCGAGGACGAAGATTTACGGGCAGAGGACGTCTGGGGCATCGCTCCCTGTTTTCTGCTCCCTGGGATGCGAGGGGGGAGCTCGAGACTACGGAAGCTCTTTCATTTGGAGGTTTATATAGATATATTTCTAATTGGATTTTGGCACGTCACGGTTATTTTCAAGGCAGCCGGTAACTATTTGAGAGCGTAGCCCTGATCGCCTCCTTTCTCTCAGCACAGAGGGTTGGGTTTGGGGTTTTTTTTAATATCGTTTCCCAAAATGAAATTGTGAATTTGCAACTTCATCCAACGAGACGACATGCGCGATGCCATCACATCTGCAAGGGCACAGCATGATTCGCGTTTCCCAGCTTCGTAATCAATTCACGACAAGCATAAAAAATCAAACACTTTAATTCTTTCCAGTAAGAAAAAAAAAAAAAAAAGTCCAGATATTCTAAGAAGCTGCTCGACCCTCATGGATTTTTATGAGCTGGGGAGGGTTTGCTGGTCCTGCCGTGTCTCAGCCCACCCCGTGCAGAGATGCTGAGCACCGGGGAGGTGCAGCCGGACACAGGGCAGCCCGTGCATCCACTTGGCACGGCCGAATCTCCCGGCAAAGCCAGGACCGTGGCCGAGGAGGGTGGCTGGATGCTGCTCTCAGCCTTTGCCTCTCCCAACTGAAACTTGATGAAATTGCCATTAGGTTTTGGGGTTTTTTTCTTTTTTTTTTTTAGATGTGTGTTGCAATATTTATTGGCCATCCAGCTCCATCTGCTCTCTATTAGGTAACTGAAGCCCAAGCAGGTTGGATCCTGCTGTCCTCCCCAGGGAAACCCCCCAGGCCGGGCATCACCATCACCCCAGCGCTGCAGTTGTTATTTCAGTGCCCAGAAGAGGCACAAATGAAAACCATCGCCCGGGAAAGGTTTTCCAGCGTCGGGCTGCCAACCAGCATGAGCAAGTTAATGACCGTACCACGGTCTTGGAACGTCTCAGCAGCCTGAAGTTCTTCGTTTTCTTCAAGCCCGACTTCAGGGCTCGCTTGCTGTATTCAATTGCTCACAGAATCCGATTTATTATTTACGTTGCCAGGTACAGCCTGGCTTGAACTGATCCGCTGTGCTGCGCGCCGGTGCGGGATCTGGAAACCGGTTGCTCACGCAGCCAGACTGCAAACCCAGGGATTCATCAGTTAGGGAATGCCAGGCTTAAAACTGCCTGCGCATCCCGGTGCTCCGCATCCTGCTGCTGCCTTTGGTTGCATCTCACAGGATGCGGGGAGAGCTGATCCTGCTGGGGGCAGCGAGGTGGATTAGCTCGTCCCCGCCAAGGGTCATCACCCTGGTGCCACAGGGGACATCGGGCGGTTGCAATGTGTCACCCCGCATTTAAGCAGCCTGGGTCCAGGCAAAGTGACACCGGTTTAGGAAGGAGCCATGGATGGGAGCACAGAGCAGACAGGGAGAGCAGAATTCATGGGAAATAACAGAACTGGGAAAACACTGGGAGCCCTGGTGTTTGGGGGATGCTTAGCAAGCCTTCACCTTCATCACCTTCACCTTCGCTATCACCTTCAACTTCATCACCTTCACCTTCATCACCTTCACCATCACCTTCACTATCACCTTCATCTTCATTATCACCTTCACCTTCATCACCTTCACCTTCACTCCTTGCCCTGCCCGTGGTCAGAGCTTGCAATGCCTTGGGTGGCAGGAACGAGCAAAAGCCCCACAAACCCGAGCCCGTTGCTCCGGGGCAGTGGGGGCCAGAGGCAGCAGGGACTCGGGTAGGTTTACTGATGGCTGAACTGTTGGAGGTGGGCCAGGACCAGGCTCCAGCACCGGTAAGCAGGACCAGGGGCACGCTGCCCTCGGCACAGGGACCCTCTGCACCCACCTCACCCACCTGCCCAAATCACCGGGCACTTTGGGAAATGTTGGTCCATCTCCAAGAGCTCTTGACTTCAGACATCCCTGGATTAAAAGGCGATTTTAGCGAGTGCCGTTCGGGTAGCATCATTAGCATGCTGCTGGCAAGCAACCCGCGCCCTTCAGCTTTCTCCCATGTGGAGATTATTCCCAGCAAACCTCCGGCTGATGCCAGCGCTGCTCTCTCAATTGCCAAGGGTGCGAGTTCCGTGTTGGAGACCCTTTAGCAGCATCCGCTAATTGTCTCTGAGAGCTAAGGCAGCTTTGGGGGAGGCATTCAAAGGCACCTTGCTCCCTCCCAGCTGTGTCGGGAGCTCGGCACCTGCCTGCCGCCGGCTCCGGAGAAGCTCCCCGCCACGCATCGGTGCTCAGCTCGGTGCATGGAGGGGAGCAGATGCTGCAGACGCGTCCTCAGGGCCCCTCCACATCGTTGCATGGGACTAATTAAAATTTCAGGAAGTATATTTACCTAATGCAGAGTTGATTTCGCTAAGTAGGACATCCTGTCTTCAGAGGATTTCACGGCACGGGGTGATAATCAAGTGAGAACAGGCTCCAAAAGTGTTAATTTAGTAGCTGAGCCGACAGGGATTAAAAACAACCCCCTGGTTTAGTCTTTTCTTGCACTTCCACGTCTGAAATCCAAGTAATCATCCCATTCGGGAGCGCAAAGCAGCGGCACCTCCGCCCAGCAAGCACCACGCTGGCTGCAGGTGCAAATGTGCCCGAGGCTGCGGTGGCCAAATTCAGTCTCTTTTACCTCCCAGGGCTCAGCTGAGGACTTGCCCTGCTCCAGGTACCCTCGGTACCCCCGGATACCCTGGGGATGCCCTGTCCCCATGCATGGCACCGGCATGGGCACACGGGTGGGTGATGCTGGTGTGGGGCTGGGTTTCTGCTCCGGGCTTGCAGGCAGGAGTTTTGCAGGCAGGAGTTTTGCAGGCAGGAGTTTTGCAGGCAGGAGTTTTGCAGGCAGAAATTTTGCAGGCAGGAGTTTTGCAGGCAGGATTTTCACAGGCGGGCACTGGGAAACGGTGCTTGGGAATGAGCCCCACCATTGATCCTGCCCCGCGGCCGCATTCTTGCTGCGCTACGTGATGTTTAAAAAATATGAATTTCCAGCCTCGGCAGAGCCCTGGGGTTTGTTTTGCCCTTGTCCCGGGAGAAGCCGTGGCCTCCGCTCTCCCCGGGGACACAGAGGCGGCTTTGTGCGAGCCAGGGGGCCGGCGGCGACCCCGCTGCAGCAGCCCTGGCCACGGGCTGGGCAGCTCCTTGCTCGGCTTCGGGCCAGCTCCTGAGCACCCCAGCCCCCAGTGGGATCTGCAGTAAATGAGCTCAGCCTCACGCTCCCATCTAAGTGATCATTTTTCACTTTCCAGCCGTTGCGAGCGGTTACGTGCCGACACGCGCAGCGTCCCCTGCCCACCTTTGCTTTTCCTAACAGGGCGTGCAGACCCCGAGCTTGAGAAACCCTAAACCAGAAGCGGGGTGGCTCTGTGCATCCAGGAGAGAGGAGCGACCAACAGCGGCTGCCGCTGGTGGCTCCATTGCTCCGGGGCTTTATTCCCCATCCGCAAAAACGCTGCCAAGGGAGATGAAGACGCGCTGTGCCGACAGGCAGACCCGGCAGCAGGTCCGTGCGGGTGGTGCATCACGTTTGCACGTTTAACAGGTGCCGTCGCTCCTTTGCCCCTTCAGATTTTGTTCCACCAGGGAGAAAGCATCTATTCCCCGCTTCTCCCCCTGTTTCCCGGTGTTTTTGTGGGGCAGGGCGATGCCGGCAGCACGCATGTTGCAGACTCCCTGCTCCTTCCCACCACGGCGTGGTGGGGACCGGCCACCCATCGCTTGACGCCCGTGGCCACCTTGCTGTGACCCAAGGAGGAGCTCAGGGCTTTCTCCGCCACAGCAGCTTCTCACCCCACCACCCCCTGGCTGCCTTCCTGTTTCCCGGTGTTTTTGTGGGGCAGGGCGATGCCGGCAGCACGCATGTTGCAGACTCCCTGCTCCTTCCCACCACGGCGTGGTGGGGACCGGCCACCCATCGCTTGACGCCCGTGGCCACCTTGCTGTGACCCAAGGAGGAGCTCAGGGCTTTCTCCGCCACAGCAGCTTCTCACCCCACCACCCCCTGGCTGCATTAATCAGAATAACCGCTGATTAATAACCCTGCGGGGCTTTTGGCCATGTCCCTGCAGCAGCCGAGTGCTGGCGCTCAGGTAGCAAAGGGAAACCCCAGGAGGAACCCATGGGGATGTCCAAAGAGCAAGGGCTGGGCTGGTGAGGATGCTCAAGGGCCGGATCCTGAACCACTCATCCCTGCCATGCTCCAACACTGCTGGAAGATCAAACCAGAGCTCCCGGTGCCTCTGGGGTGCAGGGTCAGCAGGATGCACAGCCGGTGCCCAGCTGCTGGCTCTCCTCTGCACTCGCCAGTACATAACAAGCCCCGGGTCCATGCACAGAGATGATTAAAAATCATTTATGATTGATTTTACCCAGCCTATAAATTATTCTGAGTTTTCTCCTTGGTTGGAGCGTGCGTGTGCTGCAAACACCAGCCAGCCGTGGGAGAGGGGAAACCTTCCTGCATATGGAAAGGCTGGGTTTGTGCCAGTGGTGGGTAAAGAGAGGAGAATCACAGCCCTAACGCCAGCCCCGTGCTGGGGTCACCCTGCCACCACCCCTCACCTCAGCTCTGGTTTTCAGGAAATTCCCCCAAAACCGAAATTCCTGCAGCTTCCACGGCCTCAGCAGAGACCAGGCACTCCCCTGCTCGCTCCATCCCTGCCACAGCTTCTCCCCTCGGGTCGGGGAGGTTCCTGGTGGCTGCTGCCGGGCAGGATGGGCTCCCCTTCTTCCCCATCCCCTGGCAGGGACAGGGCTTTATCCACCAAGCCAAGACCTGCTGGGTTTCACCTGGCGCTCGGTGGCACGGGCTGTGCTGCAGCACGGATGCAGCATAAAATCACTCGGGATGTAGGAGGAGGCTGGACTTGCTGGGACAGCAATATCTTTTATTAGCCCCACTATAAAAGCCACGAGAGCTGGTGAGAACTGACAGGCTCTTCTCCTGGGGCCGAATCCTGCCCTGGCAAGGAAACGATCCCCGGCCACATGGTTGCATGGAGAAGCTTTGCAAAGCGGGCGATGCCGGGACGTCCTGCAGTGGGGGGGGTTTGCAGAGAACCCGCCTGGGGCAGCC
>NW_009259033.1:121379-122669 GCF_000687185.1 Egretta garzetta | reverse complement strand
CTTTCCCTGGCGCTGGGGATGCTCCTGTGGGATCTGCCCTCGCGCTTGGGTGCCCGGCCAGGAGAGCTGGGATGCTGCAGCCTCCTCCCCCCCTCCATCACCCCAACTGTTTGGCAAAAGTGATTTCTTTTTTTTTTTCCCCTCCAGCGAAACCCAAAAATAGATTGATGGGAAGCGGCTGGGGGCTGGGTTGCCATTAGCATGCAAAATGGGGCAATTTGTCTTTCCCGCAGCTGGTTTCTGCTCTAAGGAGTGTGGAAACCTGGCAGGGGCTGGCAGCGGAAGGCAGGACTGGGAGCTGGGAGGGGGCTGCAGGATGGGGACAGCCCCCAAACTGGCTCCGGGTCCTTCACACCCCTCTCATTCCCCCTTGCCCTTGTGATCCATGACCCCAAGCCTCTCCCGAGGGACAAGGACCCTTTGGTTCTCCATTACAGTTGGGCACGGATCTCAGGGTCGCCTGGAGACTTTGCTGAGCGGCAGCTAATTAATCCTGACACCCCCAGTGGGGGTGGGCGACAGAAACCTGCCCGGTGCTGCCGGCTGGGGAAACTGAGGCAGGAGCCCCTGGGTTGTCCTCTGGTCCCCTGGCAGGATGGATGGCACTGGTGAAGCAATGAGCACAAAAACTAGCTCATGCTTGCAGAGATAATTTGTCTTGGAAATCGTTCGAAGGTGGGAAGCGGAGGGAAAGCAAGGCTCGTGCGTCGCAGCCCTGCAAGCGAGGGCTGGGGAGGGATGAAGGCAAGCAGTGCTGGGGCTTCGTCTGGCTCTGGGCCCTGCGGGGACGCTCCCAGCCCCTTTTGCCCATTTTTTCCGCCCGGTCCGGCTGGGGGTTGCTAAATACGGGGTGTGCTCACCTCCTGGGGATGTTCCAAGCGATCCTCAGTAGCTGCTTGTTTCCTAATAATAATTGCTGCAAATTTTGCATGCTGTGGTAGCGCAGCTTCAGCATCCCCATCATCCTCATCATCCCCATCCCCGCCATCACCCTCACCCTCACCCACAGCAGACCCCGCTGCAGGCAGAGCCCCATCAGACGGTGGCACCGCTGGCTTTAAGCGGATGGCGCACCATCTGCTCCGCTAATTGCAAATGCAAATGGGGGAGCATCGCCTTCATAATTAATCAGCAAAAGGGTCCCGGTTGCTGAATGCCCGCGCAGGGGTTTTGCTGGGCGCGGTGCGGCTCGGCGTGGGTCTTCTCGGTTATTAGAAGGCAATGAGGAGGGAAAGGGGTGGTGCAGGGGCTGGTGCACCCCAGGGTGCCCACCCGTGGGTTGCCCGCGCG